>NW_028317969.1:4267500-4567500 GCF_062004578.1 Staurois parvus
TAGGTGGAGGTGGGGTAAGCTTCCTGAAGAAGTGAGTTTTCAAAGATCGCCTAAAGGCAGATAGGGTGGGGGCTGACCGAACATTCTGTGGAAGGGAGTTCCAGAGGATGGGAGAGGCTCTGGAGAAGTACAGGGCACACCTAGGACACATAGAGAACCATAGGTTATCTGAAGACTCATCCACCTTTCCAACCGCTCGGTGTCCACCACCCCACTCTGCCAATCCCTCCACTGGCTTCCAATTTCCCAATGAATAAAATTCATACAAAGCCATTCACAACTCTGCCCTGAGCTACATCACCAATTGTGTCTCAATATATCACCCCAATCAACCTTCCAAGACCTTCTGCGCTCTAGCTCCTTTGTTTCCTCCTCATACGCTAATCTCCAGGACTTCTCCAGAGCCTCTCCCATCCTCTGGAACTTTCGACCCCAATCTGTCCGGTTATCTCCTACATTGTCCACTTTTAGGCGATCCCTGAAAGCTCATCTCTTCATGGCAGCCTATCCCACTTCCACCTAACAACTGTATCTCTTATTTCTCCCATCAGTTTTTCCCACATAGATATTACCTTTTGTTCCACTTGCCACTCCCTATTAGATTGTAAGCTTTCCGGAGCAGGGCCCTCCTAACCTTCTTGTATTGAATTTCATTGTTGTTAGGTAGGTACCTGGGAAGGTACTCGGACTTTGATTATGCCGGCTTCCTACATCCTACTTCCACAGATACGAAGCTTCGGGAATCACGCTCTCAGACACACCAGTATCCTGAAAGCAGAATGTGTTTATTGATTGTAAAGCAGCATCCTAACCACTTGCCCTCCGGAGGATTTACCCCCCTTCCTGACCAGGCCTCTTTATGCTGTACATCACTGCATTAATTCAATTGGTAATTGCGCGGTCATGCAATGCTGTACCCAAACAAAATTTACGTCCTTTATTTCACATAAATAGAGCTTTCTTTTGGTGGTATTTGATTACCTGTGTGCTTTTTATTTTTTGAGCTATAAAAAAAAAGGCCGAACATTTTGAAAATCAACTTTTTTTTAAACTTTCGCCTATAAAAATATATAGCAAATTCAAAGTTAGTCATACATTTAGACCAAAATGTATTCTGCTACATGTCTTTAGTAAAAAAAATCCCAATAAGTGTATATTGATTGCTTTGTGTGGAAGTTATAGCGTTTACAAACTATGGTATAGATACTGCAATTTACACCATTTTTTTGCTGTACAGCGCTGCGCTAGTTTAACGGACAATTGTGCGCTCATGCAATACTGTACATAAATTACATTTATGTCCTTTTTCACACAAATAGAGCTTTCTTTTGGTGATATTTGATTACATGTGTGCTTTTTATTTTTCACTCTATAAATAAAAAACAGACCTAAAAAAAACTATATTTTCTCATTTCTGTCATAAAAAAAATCCAAAAAACCTCAAATTTCATCATAAATATAGGCCAAAATGTATTCTACTACGTTTTTGGTTAAAAATCCCAGTAAGTGTATATTGATTGGTTTGTGTGAAAGTTATAGCGTCTACGAACTATGGTATAGATCATGGAATTTACACAGCTTTTACTTTCTGACTGCCTATCACATTTGTTGAGGTGCTACAGTACTAGGACAGTACAAACACCCCCAAATGACCCCTTTTCCGAAAGTAGACACCCTAAGCTATATGCTGAGAGGCATATTGAGTCCATGGAAGATTTATTTATTTTCACAAGTCTTTTGAAAATGACAAAAACATTTTTTTATTTTTTTTACACAAAGTTCTCATTTAAATGATATATTGCTCACACAAGCCATGGGTATATGCGGAATTACACCCCAAAATACATTCTGCTACTTCTACCGAGTATGGGGATACCTCATGTGTGAGACTTTTTGGGAGCCTAGCCACATACAGGAACCTGAAATCCGATGACCACTATGAAAGCCTGAAGGTGCGTAACTTCCACCTTTCACTTCCTCACTACCTATCACAGTTTCGGAGGCCCTGAAATGCCAGGATAGCACCAAACCCCTCCACATGACCCCTTTTTGGAAAGTAGACAAGGAATATAAAAAGAGGCGTGGTGAGTGTTTTTTCATTTTCTCTCACAAGGTTTTGAAATATATAAAAAAAAAGAAAAAATATGTTTTTTTCATTTTCCAAAAACAAGATCTGCAAAATACTCACCATGCTTATCAAATTCTTTGGGGTGTCCACTGTCCAAAAAGGGGTCATTTGGGGGGTTTGGTGCTATCCTGACATTTCAGGGCCTCCGAAACTGTGATAGGTAGTCTGGAAGTGTAATGAGGAAATAAAGCCCTTTAAAAGCCTGATGGTGCTTAGTGGATTTTGGGGTCCTGTACTTGACTAGACCGACAAAAAGTCTCTCACATGTGATACCCCCATAATCAGGAGAAGTAGCAGAATGTATTTTAGGGAGTAATTCCACATATACCCATGGCTTGTGTGAGCAACCATTTAAGTGACAATTTTGAGTAAAAAAAAATGTAATTTTCCATAAACTTGTGGTAAAAAAATAAATTATTCTATTGGCTCAACATGCAGCTGCAGGCATCATCCTGGTATAACCACTCAAACTCCAGTGATGTATCAGTATGTCGCTGGTCCTTGTTGGGTGTATATGCTATGTTTTTTTGTAATGCAGTATGTGGGATGAATAAAAAAAGAAAATAAATCTCTGTCAGAAAATGTGTGTGGTATGCCCACCATTAGAATATACTGCCCTGCATCTACCCACTTCTAATGGTGGGCACACATGAAATGTGCCAGAAAATATTATAAAATATATATGCCAAAGCATAGGGGCCATCCACCCACTGGCCACCCCAGGCCCTCATGCTTCGACATGTATGCTCTTTTTTTAACTGCGAATGACAAATCTCATCCAACAGCACTGCACACATCTACTTATGTATATTCTGAGAGCAAGACCCTGTTGCTGTCAGAATAAACAAGGCGGTGCTGCAGCTGAATGACATTCCTGCAAAGAAAACAGCAATGGTTAACAATAAAACAGTAACTCAAAACAACTTTTTTATTGAAACATGAGCCAAACAATATTATAAAATATATATATCGAAGCATAGGGGCCCATATGCTATTTTCTTTTTTTGGTCCACAGACCCGGTTCATCAGATGCCCATGCAATGGTTAACCACAAAACAGTAACAATAAAACAGTAAAATCATACCAGTAGAACAGTAACAACAACGACAAAAATAAAAAAAACTATAACTATTTTTTTTTGGACTTGAACTTTTTATTTTTTGGGTTTTTTTATTTTTTTATTTTTTAAACTATAACTTTTTAAAACAGATTGTAGGGTCTCTCAAAATGTGATAGCCAGTTTCCTGACTACCTAACATCTTTTGAGACTCTGTGTAAATATGTGCCCTGAACTGTGCCGTGCTGTACCCTATACTAATACTCCACTAGTGTGTGGTAGTGATGGAAGCAGTCCTTGAGGCAGAGACTAGGTTGCCCAGGACAGGAGGGACCAAAAAAGCAGGTGTCACATTTTATTCCGTGTCTGCTAAAGAGGCGACATCTTCTTTGGGGTGACCTTTGGGTTGAGGTACCAGAGAGGGCATCCAGAAAATGCCTCTCCTGCAGCCGGCTAACTGCATCTGGATTTGAGGATTGGGCCACAGCACCTTCTGGATACAAAAGGGCCGTGATGATCTCTTCGTGGAATTTTAGGAAGGATCCACTTTGTCCAGTTACTTTGTAAATTGCAAAAGCGTTATATATAGCCAATTGAAATAAATAAATAGACACCTTTTTTGTACCAGTGTCAAGCTTTCTGTGAAACACGTGTTAATTTGGACTATCGTGTCTGCTTGAATGGAAGACAGGATGAAAACACCCCGTTTGATCCTGTTTGTCCTTCCACTTCACTGCAAGCAATTTATCATTCCTCAAGCAGGCTTTCTCCCCCTTTTATAACTCGGGTATTTACAAGCTGTTGGGGGAAGCCCCAGCAATTAGGTTGCACAGTGCCACATGAGCCATTTCCAAGATTTTACAAATGTCTAAATAATGGCACGCTTGTATACAAATGGTCCACGTATAAGTGGTACCCCTTACAGAACAAACACGACACCAAGTCTCAAACTATTTTGCCACAGCTCCCCATGTAGTCTGGGCAGTCAGAGGGCTCTACTGCACTGTCTCTTCCCTCATAAACCCTAAATTTGTACGTATAGCCTGTGGCCCTCTCACAGAGCTTATACAATTTGACCCCATATCTGACACACTTGCTGGGGGTGTACTGTTTGAATGAAAGGCGGCCAGTAAAGTGAATGAGGGACACATCTACGCAGATGTTTTGCTGGGGTGTATACACATCTGCAAATTGCCCAGTGAGGTGGTTTATGAGTGGCCGAATTTTGTAGAGCCTGTCATCTTCAGGGTCACCCCGAGGATGACAGTGTATTATCACTGAAATGCATGAAGCGCATTATAATCTCATATCTATGCTTGGTCATGGCAGCAGAGAACATGGGCATATGGTGAATCGGGTCTGTGGACCAATACAACCGTAACTCATTTTTTTTTGTAATGCCCATGTTGAGGGTTAAGCCCAAAAAAGTTATAAGTACAGAAACCGTAATGGGTTTCCATGCAAATGGTCTGGCAAAGCTTGAATTTGGGTTTGCAGCGATATATTGTTGAGCATATAAATTGCTTTGGCCCACAATCAAATTGTACAAATCTTCTGTGAAAAACAGCTCCATAAAATCAAGGGGAGTTACATTTGCTGTTTCCACCTGAATTCCGGGTTGGGCAGTGAATGGGGGAAGTACGGGTGCTGCAGAATCTTTGGGCTGCTAATCAGGATTTGCAAGCACGCCCGGAAGGACACTAGGGGCTCTACAGGCCTGCGTGCAAATTATTGGTGGCTGAGGGACAATACTTGTGCTAGCCACCACACCAGCTTGTACTGCACTTATGGGACTCGCCATGTCACCAAGTGATACTGCAGTGCTGGTATGTGAAAGACCAGGATGTACTAGGCCGCTGGTGCTCGCCAGTTCACCAAAAGGTAGTGTGGCACTAGTACTGGCACTTTGCTGCATTTGAGACAAGTCATACAATCCTAGCACTTCAGCTTCATGGGGTCGGGTACACTTGATCTTAACAGGGATCTTTTCTCCATCGTCCGAGCTACCTCTCAGGGTGCCGCTGCTGTCTACAGGTTCGTATGTTGAGGCTGATTGTGTCAGTGAGTCTTCCCCTTTGCTCTCACCTGACATGCTCAGAATCCTGTTGGCCTCTTTACTAGTGTACCTTTCGTTGGACATTTTGGACTCTAAATTTACAGGTACCTAGTGCGACTCATGGGAGAAAGAGCACCTGGCTGTCAGGAACTACTTGAACCAGGGGCAGACTGACCATTTAGAAACTCAGGCACTGCCCGAGGGCCCCGGGTCAGTAGGAGGCCCCATGAGATGCCCCTGGTACCTTTTTCATAGGCTTTTTTGAGTTTCGGCAAGGACACAGGGGCCCCATGATCCCCTATTGCCCGGGGGCCCCATGAGTTGTCACTCTTCCCCTGGCTTGAATGCTACAAAAAATATATTGCAAGTGCTAACAGAGATCAGGCCTGATTCTGTGAACACTGCGGTTTTGTGTGCAATGTATTACAAGTGACAGTGATCAGAAATTATACTGACACTACACTGCTTGTTAGGGGTGGGGGGGGGGGGGGCATTGGGACTAAACGCTAGTGCTGGCAGCGAATGGGGATGATCCTGCTAACACTGCTAATATATTGATCCGTACAAACACCATACTAGTAATGACGGTGATCAGCGGACCTATAGCGTGAGTGCATTAGTGTGCGGACATTCTAACGCCAGCTGACCCTAGCTGGGAGGGGCGCTAACTGACCCTGATGCTATAAGACGTCGCTAATGGCACTAAAATAGTGATCAGTGATATAGTGATACAATGACACTGTACTTATGGCACTGGCAGGGTGGCAGGGGGCAATAAAAGGGTTAAATGTGGCAATCATGGGGTTAAAATGTCTCTATCTAATGTGTGTGGGTGCAGTGTGCTGCTTTTACTCACGTGTGATGTCTTTCTTCTCTCTCTGGAACAAAATGGTTCCAGGGAGAGAAGAACCAGCTAGATCTTGTGCCTGTATTAAAAATACAGGCACAGCTCTGCATCTCCATTCCCTGTAGGAGATCGGCAGAGTCCCGGCCAAAAACACTGGCTAAGACCTGCTGACATACACCTCCTACAACGAATGACAGCAGGGCGCGCGCGCATGTGCGGTCTAAACCTGGACATACCCGTATGTCGCTTTGCCTGCATGTCCGCAGTGCATTGCGGGCGGGAAGCATTTAAGTACGGAATAAAACAATATGACATATACAAGGTGGAGATTTTACTTGCACCAATAGGAAAAAATTCATTCAAGTTCAGCCCATACATGCACGGCGCGTGATAAACTACTGCACATATCTTGCACGGATGTGATATGGGCGGTCCAGCACCCTTACCTTATCTCATAGCAGAGGAACATTTAGAAAAAATGTACAAGACACCAAAGAAATGAGTGCATACCTCAGCAACAATGATCTTAACCCTTTCAATTGTCGGTGTATTGTCCCCCTTTATATTGTAAACTGCTGCAAACACGCTATATAAATCCTGTATTGTAATATTAACAGAAGCTGTACAGGAGCTTTCTGCAATACAGACCAGTTACTGCTAGTCTTTCTCCTTGTGCAAGGTGATTGGTCTTGTCTCCGCCCCCTCCTGTAGTTTTCAGCAGTCAGCCTGTAGTGGGTGGAGCTTGCTGCTCCCCTCCTACAGCTCTGCTCTCTGCACAAGCTATCTACAGCCCAATGGATACACCAATAAGTGGATTTTTTAATTACTGAAGTTTTTCTGTAGTTCCTCTTTAAAGCGGAGGAAGGGGAAGTTCCACTTTAAACTTTTGTTCCTTGCTTCCCATTGAGAATTGGCACCTTTGGGGAGCAGGGGGGGAGTGGGTACCTGTCAAATTTGGGTACCCGCTCCCCCCCTAAATTTTTTTTTGTCAGAGTAAGGGATTAGAGTTAAAGCGGAGCTCCACCCAAAAGGAGAAGTTCTGCTTTAATGCTTTGTCCCCCGCTCCCCATTAAGGATTGGCACCTTTGGGGAGCGGGTATTTGACAGGTACTCTCTCCCACTTCCGCTGTGATTGCCTAGTCAATCAGAAGCGCAAGTCATCCCCCCCCCTCCCTTTCCGTAGTCTTCTGGAAGACGTGACAGGCCCCAGAAGACTACGGGGCCATTTACAAAGTGCAGCACTTCTCGCACATGTGCAGTGGGCACCCGGCTGTGAAGCCGCAAGCTGTCATAGCCGGGTGCCCACACTGAAGATGGCGGCGCCAGGGAGAGAAGACGGCCGGTGAAACCAGCAGTGCTGAGGACACCGCTGGACCGAGGGACAGGTAAGTGGCTGTATTCTAAGGCTCCATGCACATGGGACGTTTTGATAACGCTGGTAACATTAGATGTGTAAAGTCATTTTAAAAACGCAAGTTTTTCAGCTTTTTTTTTGCATTTTTTACATTATCATTTAGCTGTGTTTTCTGCGTTAGCGTTTTTAATGGCTTTTATGACCAATTTTTTCAGTCAAAAAAAGTCCAAAAATGCCTGTTTGCTGTGTTTTACCGCGTTTTGATGCATTTTTCAGCGTTAGAGTGTTTTTACGGCTAAAAAACTCAAGAAACCCACTAGCCCTGGGGTTTTTCCAGCCAAAAAACGTCCCAGTCAAAAAACATTCCAGCCAAAAAAACGTTGATTCCAGTCTATGTGTGCATGGACACATTACATGCTGGGGGGTTTACTGGATGTAGAAAAAAACGTCAAAAGCCAAAAACAGCCGCTGTAAAAACGTCTACTGTGCATGAGGACTCAAACTCCGCTTTAACAAAGTAAAATGCTAATGAGGTAAAATGTAAAATCTAAAAAAAAACAAAAAACTATGTATTTTTTTATTTTATGTCCTGGGTTGTGATCTTGGCTTTAAAAGCTCAATCATCCCTCTTCTTTGAAAATTTAGCTTCTTTCCAGCGGTATGTAAAGGATGACAGCCCATGTCCATTCATCATCACAACACATTATGGTCTTCAATTCTAAATCAGCAGTAAACATTGTAAATTTATGGCCCTTTGCGAGAACAGGGGAGAGGAATAAAGTAATTTCTGCCATCAATCACTTAACATGCATTAAAGCATAAAGAGAACGGCAGGATTTTTTAAAGGCAGAAACTGACAACAGAGATGTCTTTTCTTGGATGGTTTCCCTGTAATAAAACAGATTTTCATGTTATTCAATCAGAGGAGGATGTGGAATATGTATGTCAAAGATGAGGTTAACTAATGAGATCAAATATTCATTCAATGCTGGATGTCAGCTATAGTACCTATGGCATGTCAAATACAGTGCCAGCTGGCTATTTATTAAAAAGGCACCAATCCCACTAGAAGTTTTTGTAGAATAACTATAGTTAAAGTAGACTTTTCTGTTACTTTTTAAGTCTGAATGACAAACCAGAATATACAGCAACAGTATTATTCTTTCAAAAAGGCCCCAACATTTCGAGGTAAATGTTTTAAGGGAGTAAAGGGGGGGGTTTATAACCCGTCAGATTTTTTTTTTTTGCCATATGTGTCCTATTGCTAGGGCTTTTTTTTCTTAGAGAATAGGTGCAGGAACTCCCCTTTTCCGAGTCCCCTCCCCCTACCCATCTCCGAGCTCCATTCCTTACTTTCACACCCTACCCACCTCCCACTACCACCCCTTTTAGAAAATACAGACCCGAGTATCATTTTGTGGTGAAAAAGTAATTTGTATGAAATTTGTTAATGTTAACAAGAAAAGTAACAAAATAGATCCTGTGCAGCCAGAAACAATAGACCCTCCAAGCAACAGTGGATCACATGCAACAAAATACCCCCCCAGCAACAATAGACCCCTGGCAGCAACAACAAATCTCCCTGCAGCCAGTATCAATAGACCCCCTCACTCAACAGTAGACCCCTCCCAACAACAACTGACCATCTAGTAAATGAAGACCCATCCCCAGCAACAAAAGACCCCTGGCAGCAACAACAAATCTCCCTGCAGCCAGTATCAATAGACCCCCTCAATCAACAGTAGACCCCTCCCAACAACAACTGACCATCTAGTAAATGAAGACTCATCCCCAGCAACAATAGACCCCTTGCAGCAACAACAAATCTCCCTGCAGCCAGTATCAATAGACCCCCTCAATCAACAGTAGACCCCTCCCAACAACAACTGACCATCTAGTAAATGAAGACCCATCCCCAGCAACAATAGACCCCTGGCAGCAACAACAAATCTCCCTGCAGCCAGTATCAATAGACCCCCTCAATCAACAGTAGACCCCTCCCAACAACAACTGACCATCTAGTAAATGAAGACCCATCCCCAGCAACAATAGACCCCTGGCAGCAACAACAAATCTCCCTGCAGCCAGTATCAATAGACCCCCTCACTCAACAGTAGACCCCTCCCAACAAGAAACTGACCACCTAGTAACATAAGACTCATCCCCAGCAACAATAGATCCCCACCAGCAACAATAGACCTCCCCAGCGACAATAGACCCCTGGCAGCCACAACAAATCTCCCTGCAGCCAGTATCAATAGACCCCCTCACTCAACAGTAGACCCCTCCCAACAACAACTGACCACCTAGTAAATGAAGACCCATCCCCAGCAACAATAGACTCCTGGCAGCAACTACAAATCTCCCTGCAGCCAGTATCAATAGACCCCCCTCACTCAACAGTAGACCCCTCCCAACAACAACTGACCACCTAGTAACATAAGACCCATCTCCAGCAACAATAGATCCCCACCAGCAACAACAGACCTCCCCAGCAACAATAGACCTCCAGCGACAATAGATCCCCCAGCAGCCAGCATCAATAGACCCCTCAGCACACCCCAGTACCCCTTGCTATTATATACAGTCAGTGCTGTAGGTGCTGGAACTGCGGTCCCCCCTAGGGTTGCCACCTCATCCCTTTAATACCGAACATACATTAATTACACAGGTACTGGGGCTAATTTAATGCAGATAAGGCAATAAAGTGAGTTTAATTACCACCTTGATCAGCCACAGAACCTGTGTAATTAATATGTGTTTGATTTTAAAGGGATGAGGTGGCAACCCTAGTTCCCCCGCATTCCCGCTGAAAAAAAGCCCTGCCTATTGCGGAGATTTCCCATCACTTCCTGTCCCATAGCCAAAACAGGAAGTGAGAGAAAATCCTTGCAAATTAAGGGAATTCCTTGTGGATCCCCAGGTCTCCAGAGCTAGTGCCCCCAGATTGAACAATTTCCTCTCTACTTTTTTGGGGACAACCCAAAATCGGGGGTTTCTATTACTTTCATTTTTGATCATGGTAAACAGGACATATAGAGCGGGAGAATCTCCCTAAAGGGGCAAAGACAGCGACAAAAACTAACAGGTGTTCTAATCCATCTCCACCCTATCCACAAGTAAAAAAATAAAAGGAAAATTGTATCAAATACTTACCATAATTTTCCTTTCCTGGCACCAATCCAATAGCTATAGAGAGTTAACATCCACACAACAGCCCATTCCCTGTACATTGCTAGGAACGAACTGGTAGGTTCAGTATGCTGCCATGGATCGGCGCCAGGAAAAGAAAATTACAGTATATGAAATTTAAAACAATTTTCCACTTTCCTGGCGCCAACAAGGCAGCATACATGTGGTAGACCAATAATTAGCTACCAGGGTGGGAAGCTTAAAGTGGAGTTCCACCAAAAAGTGGAAGCTCCACTTATCTGCCTCCTCCCACCCTCCGCTGCCACATTTGGCACCTTTTGGGGGGGAGCAGGTATCTGGTTTTGACAGGGACCCGCTCCTACTTTCTGCTCAGTTCACCATGTCGAACTGAGCCCGAAGTTCGCCCTCCTCGCAGCCCTCTGGGACACTTCACAGGCCCCAGAAGACTGCAACCCATTCACAAAGAGCAGCACGCTTCGCACATGTAGGCACCGCAATGCTTCACTGCTGGTTTCCCTTAGTCAAGATGGCGGCACCTACACCCACTAGCCGATTGAAGAATCAGCTGTGGGTGAGGACACTGATGGATCCATAGGCAGGTAAGTGCTCTAATATTAAAAGTCAGCAGCTGCAGTATTTGTAGCTGCTGACTTTTAATTATTTTTTTGAGGGGGGGGTCAGGGCGGCGTAACGCCACTTTAAGCAAATCCTATCTTATAAGATAGTGAGTTAGCTGCTACCTTCTCGTCAAAGACAGATATAGTATTTATTCAGAAGTGCTAAATATATGTATATATATATATATATATATATATATATAGTGGGGATCGAAAGTTTGGGTACCCCAGCTAAAAATTTGTATTAATGTGCATAAAGAAGCCAAGGACAGATGGAAAAATCTCCAAAAGGCATCAAATTACAGATTCGACATTCTTATAATATGTCAACAAAAGTTAGATTTTATTTCCATCATTTACACTTTCAAAATAACAGAAAACAAAAAAATGGCGTCTGCAAAAGTTTGGGCACCCTGCAGAATTTATAGCATGCACTGCCCCCTTTGCCAAGCTGAGACCTGCCAGTGTCATGGATTGTTTTCAATCATCCTCTGGGAAGACCAGGTGATGTCAATCTCAAAGGTTTTAAATGCCCAGACTCATCTGACCTTGCCCCAACAATCAGCACCATGGGTTCTTCTAAGCAGTTGTCTAGAAAACTGAAACTGAAAATAGTTGACGCTCACAAAGCTGGAGAAGGCTATAAGAAGATAGCAAAGCGTTTTCAGATGTCAATATCCTCTGTTCGGAATGTAATTAAGAAATGGCAGTCATCAGGAACAGTGGAAGTTAAAGCAACATCTGGAAGACCAAGAAAAATATCAGACAGAACAGCTCGCAGGATTGTGAGAAAAACAATTCAAAACCCACGTTTGACTGCACGCTCCCTCCAGAAAGATCTGGCAGACACTGGAGTTGTGGTACACTATTCCACTATAAAGAGATACTTGTACAAATATGGTCTTCATGGAAGAGTCATCAGAAGAAAACCTCTTCTATGTCCTCACCACAAAAATCATCGTTTGAACTTTGCAAATGAACATATAGACAAGCCTGATGCATTTTGGAAAAAAGTTCTGTGGACGGATGAGGTTAAAATTGAACTTTTTGGACGGAATGAGCAAAGGTACGTTTGGAGAAGAAGGGGCACAAAATTTAATGAAAAGAACCTCTGTCCAACTGTTAAGCATGGGGTTGGATCAATCATGCTTTGGGGTTGTGTTGCAGCCAGTGGCACAGGGAACATCTCACGAGTAGAAGGAAAAATGGATTCAATAAAATTTCAGCAAATTTTGGATGGTAACTTGATGCCATCTGTGAAAAAGCTGAAGTTAAAGAGAGGATGGCTTCTACAAATGGATAATGATCCTAAACACTCCTCGAAATCCACGGGGGATTACATCAAGAGGCGTAAACTGAAGGTTTTGCCTTGGCCTTCACAATCTCCTGACCTCAACATAATTGAAAATCTATGGATAGACCTTAAAAGAGCAGTGCGTGACAGACAGACCAGAAATCTCAAAGAACTGGAAGACTTTTGTAAGGAAGAATGGGCAAAGATACCTCAAACAAGAATTGAAAGACTCTTGGCTGGCTACAAAAAGCGTTTACAAGCTGTGATACTTGCCAAAGGGGGCAGTACAAGATATTAACTCTGCAGGGTGCCCAAACTTTTGCAGACGCCATTTTTTTGTTTTCTGTTATTTTGAAAGTGTAAATGATGGAAATAAAATCTAACTTTTGTTGACATATTATAAGAATGTCTAATCTGTAATTTGATGCCTTTTGGAGATTTTTCCATCTTTCCTTGGCTTCCCTATGCACATTAATACAAATTTTTAGCTGGGGTGCCCAAACTTTCGATCCCCACTGTATATATATTGTACACCCCTTGAGGGTTAGGGACCAATGTAAATGTACAATATGTATGTAAAGCGCTACGTAAATTGACGGCGCTATATAAGTACCTGAAATAAATAAATAAATAAATAAATAAAAGGTATGGGCTGTTGTGTGGGTGTTAATTCATTATACCCATATGGAAGAACAATATAATTGAAATATATTTTAAAAATATTCTTCCCACATATATTGACATATATTTGAAATGCTCCAATTTTGGCCATATTCAATATATTTCAAAATATATTTCAATAAATATATATATACTGTATATATATATATATATATGTTGAAAAGCGTTTTTATTACAAAATATATGAAAACTATTTTTAAAAATGTATTTCAAATATACTGTATGTCTTTAAAAATGCACATCTACATTTTTGGAATGCATTTACAAATATGTGTAAAAATATATGTTAAAATATCTTTTTTATATGTTAAAGAAAATCTGAAGAATATAGTTAAAAATATATATTTTTAAAAATATATATATTTTAAAATATATTCTTCAGATTGAATATGGCCAAAATTGTCGCATTTCAAATATATGTCAATATATTTGTGAAGAATATTTTTAAAATATATTTCAAATATATTTTTCTTCCATGTGGGTAACTATGCACTGGTCCTGTGGGCGGAAGTAGGCGGGGCTACTACCATATCATGCATGCTGCCCTGATGGCACCAGGAAAATGTTTTGCCTTTAGTTATACTTTAAAAAGCTGTCCTTGAGTGCCAGTGACTGTGCCTCGACTGAGATCATCATTTTCAGTGTGTTACAGGCCGTGGGAAGCATTTCCTCAGTATCTTCTCCCCCAGAGATCAGACCGCAACAGTGTAACTTTGTAGCAAGTCACAAAGCGAGAGAGTGCAGCAGGGGCTGATCTGTGTCAGACATTTATGAACCCAGCCAAGAAAAACAGCATGTGCACCAGGATTTACACGATTGTACCCTCTGATCTTGCACTTAAAAAGAGGAAACTGCAGACAAATTAGTTTATTTTTCTATCACGCCGCTCTCTCCTCCTATCAGCATGTTCCTTTTTTAGCACATGAGCACTGCAGCACAACTGAGTGGCTACTTGTGCTGCTCCTTCCTGTGTTCTACAGGTGATTTGAAGAGACTGTCAAGTCAAATTCAGGTACTTACCCTGCTGATATGCAATGTTATACTAAAGTGTCACTAAACTCACAACAGTAAAACCAATCTGGGTATGCAGTAAATCATGTCTGCCATGCTCACTGTGGAACCTAAGTGGTTAATCCTCCGCATTGTCTAAAAAGGCTGTTTGATCCTGTCTTCTCTGATCCTCCCCTTCTTCCAATTTCTCTTTTTTAAAAGTCTTGCAATCAAAAACATAAAATACTATACAGAATGCACAAAAATAAATAATTATATACATATATTTACACAAAAATGAAAATAAATATAGCAAAATCTGCTGTCAGACAAAAGCAAACCTCTCATAAATGAACATGTCATTACTGGGGGGAATAAATCTTACCAAGGATCACATCACTACACCCGACATCAAACCTGAGAGATCAAGAAACAACCCCGCCCCCATTATGCATGCAGCCCTTCTTCAAAAAGAAGATCTTAACCAACAAATACTAAGGGAGTGAAAAGAACAGCATAAAAAAAGAGCCCCTCGCCCAGAGATGGACAGTTCACCAAAGGCAGGTCTGATTTTCCTCCACGCCCTTATCCAGACCGCCTGAGCTTCCCTGCCTTTCACTGCCCTTCTCAAGACCCCAAATCTTCCCAACCTCACCCAGAATATCGTGCACCATCACCTCAACAGGGAGGACTTTCTTCCGTAGGGTAATCTGACACCGTGCATTCCATGTGAAGTAACGAACAACTATACGAACTAAAAAAAAAGTGTCCAAATCAAAGTCCCAGCGAGCTGGGAATGCCCTGTACACCCACTCCGCATAACTCATGCAACAGAGAAAGGGGATGCCCAGAACCCTTCCCACCCTTTTATACACCTCTATGATAAAGACACACTGGAGCAGAAAGTGGTCCATAGATTCCACTTTACCAACACACTCCACTCTAGGACAATCCCGATCAGGGGCGGACTGACCATTTGGAAACTCAGGCACTGCCCGAGGGCCCGGGGTCAGTAGAGGGCCCCATGAGATGCCCCTGGTACCTTTTTCATAGGCTTTTTGAGTTTGGGCAAGGACACAGGGGCCCCATGATCCCCTATTGCCCGGGGGCCCCATGAGTTGTCAGTCCGCCCCTGATCCCAATCATCCACAGGGTGGTGCTTCAGATTCCCTCTCACATAGAGCCTTCCATGGAAAGTGAACCAGGCTTGATCCCTAAACTTCAAAGGGATTATTTCCAAATTAATTAAACGCAACCCTTCCCTCATTACGGAGCCTGGGCAATCCTTTAAGGCCAGTGACACACATTGTGTAAATGGATGTTTGATCCTGCCTTCTCTGATCCTCCCCTTCCACAGTCCCCAATCCATCTGTTGATAGAACAGAGCCTTGGGGCAAGTTGCACATGCTCAGTTTAGTGTTTATTGCTAGAGAGTCTTTTCTTTTTCTTGGGAGGGTGCATGTGATCAGCACAGGGCCAATCAGCACTGTCCAGACAGAGGGTCAGGGGTTCTGCATCCTCCTAGGACAGTGATAGGAGAATGAAAACTCCTCCTATAAGCTTTAATGAGCGCTCTGCTGGACACTTGCTGGACACTCACAAGGCTGCTTTACCTGCTTCTGAAAAAAGGTATTTAGCAGTTTATACTGTATCTACTAAACAAATTGCATTTCCATGTTCTGTGTACTGTGGGAGACTAGATATATTGAATGCAGGGTCCACGGTTTAGTAACACTTTAACAAATACTGAGCTGCATTAATTTGTGTATTTTTAAATTAACAAATTCTTTTAAAACTGTTGCATTGACGGATCGAGCATCCCTGACCATATTAAAGTGTGTCCTAACCAGGGGCAGACTGACAACTCATGGGCCCCCCGGGCAATAGGGGATCATGGGGCCCCTGTGTCCTTGCCCAAACTCAATAAAGCCTATGAAAAAGGTACCAGGGGCATCTAATGGGGCCCCCTACTGACCCCGGCCCTCGGGCAGTGCCCGAGTTTCCAAATGGTCAGTCCGCCCCTGGTCCCAACCTGTCACATTTACTTCGAATGGACAACTTAATTTGCATGGAAATATTAAGAAAGTATATATACATCGGAATGTAAAAAAACAAAACCCAAAAAAAGGATAAGATTAATAAATAAATATATAACTAATACAACAAAAATTTTATTAAAATAAAATAAAAATTGAACAATAAAACTTATTACAATTAAAAAAAAAAGTTAATAAAAATGAAAAACAAATTAAAAAATACAATTAGAAAAAATAAGTTAAAAGATGAATAAACACCCCCGCCCCCCGCTTTTTTTTTCTTTCCCCTCACCTCTACAGTTCCCCTATTCGGGACCCACTCATGCAAAAGAGTTTTACTGGTTTATTCATGTATGCTTTGATTGTTTTGTCATATCATTACCTGTTGCAGGATCTGTTCTTTATCCTCCATTGAGTGTTCTGTAATGCATTTTGATTGTTTGTTCCGCTGAACATTGGTCTTATGTGATCTCTCCCCAGCCCCCCCTCTATTTTTACTCATTGTCACTGCGAGATCACAATGCTTTCTTGTGTGTTTCCTTTTATATTGCCATTAAGAGTTGATATTATTATTATACAGTATTTATATAGCACCAAAGGGTTTGCTCAGCGCTGTACAGTAGAAAGGGGGACAGAACATGAGACAAGACAGTAACAATACAATACACGAGGGGTTCGAGGGCCCTGCTCTTTCGAGCTCACAATCTAGGATATGCAATCTCATTGTGCATGTCTGTACTCTTGGCTTGTTTTACAGAATAAAATCCTTGAAATATAAAACATGAATAATAAACAAAACAATAAAAACATAAATATGTCATTAACCTCCTTAGCGGTATTCCCGAGTGTAGCTCGGGTTAAAATTTCAATACCAAGAGCGGTAACCCCGAGCTACACTCGGGCTTACCATGCGGCGTTGCATAGGGAGTCCCTGCAGCACTTACCTTGTCCTTCGCTCCCGCGATGTGTCCCCTGCAGCGTCCCCGGCCATCTCCTCCGGCCGATGCCGGCATCCGGTTTCCGTGTTCCGGTCCCTGTGACGTCGGGACGTACTGGCGCCGGAATCGGCGGGAAATTTGAAATTTTTAAAAAATTTCATTTTTGCTGTCATTGCTGTTTCAATGCATTTCACATACATTTTGTCCCGAGTGCTTTGTCCTGTGCCCTGCCTGCATTTTGACTGTTCTTTCTGCCTGGAAACTTAGAAAAGTCCATGGCGTCCAAAAAGCGTCCCTTTAGGTCAAAAACGGATTTAGAACAGCGATAATAAATCAGAACCACTTGCAGAATTGAGTGATAATGATTCGTGGGGGAAATTCGTCATCAGACACTGAAAACGATTTTGCCACTTTGCTCAGTGATGTGCGAATTTGCCTCTGTATTTCAAATTTCAGTGTTTTTGGTTTGATTATATTATTGAATTAAATTTATTATTATTATATTATTATGTTTTATGATTATTTATTAAATTATAATTTATGATTTCGTGTTTCAAGTTTTATCATATCCGGAATGTTTACTAGACTCTTGTTCGGACAGATTTCATTGAGTTATTCCTAAAAATTACAGCCTACAATAAAAAACTACATATTTCCATGCAAAAACATGGTACCGCTTTCAGCACAAAAAAATTGGAAAGAATCATACCGCCGAGGAGGTTAAAAACAAAAAAATTTAAAAAAGATGAAATAAAACCCGAACACTAATACATGCATTAACAGCATACAGTTATTGGTAAACAACATTTCACACGCCCCCCCCCCCCCCCCTTCTGTGTCTATGACTTTACCACTGATAACAGTTTCCTCTCATTTCATTGGCAGTAAACCAGTAAAATTCATCTGCATGAGTGGGTCCAAAATAGGGGAACTGTAGAGGTGAGGGAAAAGTAAAAAAAAAAAAAGGGGGGGGGGGGTTATTCATGTTTTAACTTATTTATTCTAATTTTAATTTGTTTTTCATTTTTATTAACTTTTTTTAAATTGTAATGTTTTATTGCTCAATTTTTATTTTATTTAATTTTAATAAAATGTTTCTTGTATTAGTTATATATTTATTAATTGATCTTATCCTTTTTTTGTTTTTATTTTTTTACACTCCGATGTATATATACAGTTGTGGCCAAAATTATTCAACCCCCAATGCTGTAAAGGGGTTTAGGGACTATAGTGTACATTTGGAATTGTATTCAGAATCAAATCCTACAAGGACGTTGTAACTACCCAAATGCAACTAAAATGACATCAATTGTTTATGTAATACAGTAGTAAATGGTTCTTATGTGGTTTCTTCATTGCCACAATTATTCAACCCCTTAAAGACTACCACTCTGAAGAACAGAGGTTCATACAGGTGCTTTCCATCAGGTATTGAAAACACCTGTGGATGTCACCGAGCAGCAATCAAGCATAATAAGCACCAATTAGGCAGCTTTAAAATGACTGTGATACTCAGCTCCTTCTAGACATTTACTGGTGTGGTTACAAACATGGTGAAGGCAAGAGAATGGTCCAGGAAGACAAGAGAAGAGGTGATTTCTCTTCACAGGAAGGGCAATGGCTATAAGAAGATTGCAAAGATGTTAAACATACCAAGAGACACCTTAGGAAGCATCATTCGCAAATTCAAGGCAAAGGGCACTGTTGAAACGCTACCTGGTCGTGGCAGAAAGAAGATGCTGACTTCGACTGCTGTGCGCTACCTGAAGCGTAGAGTGGAGAGAAGTCCCCGTGTGACTGCTGAGGAACTGAGAAAAGATTTGTCAGATGTGGGTACAGAAGTTTCAGCCCAGACAATAAGACGCACACTGCGTAATGAAGGCCTCCGTGCCAGAACTCCCAGGCGTACCCCCTTGCTGTCTCCAAAGAATAAGAAGAGTCGACTGCAGTATGCCAAAAGCCATGTGGACAAACCACAAAAGTTGTGGGATAGTGTTCTGTGGACTGATGAAACAAAATTAGAACTGTTTGGGCCCATGGATCAACGCTATGTTTGGAGGAGGAAGAACAAGGCCTATGATGAAAAGAACACCTTGCCTACTGTGAAGCATGGTGGAGGGTCAATCATGCTTTGGGGCTGTTTTGCTTCTGCAGGTACAGGGAAGCTTCAGCGTGTGCAAGGTACCATGAATTCTCTTCAGTACCAGGAGATATTGGATGGAAACGTGATGCAGTCCGTCACACACCTGAGGCTTGGGAGACGTTGGACCTTTCAACAGGACAATGATCCCAAGCATACCTCCAAGTCCACTAGAGCATGGTTGCAGAGGAAAGGCTGGAACATTTTGGAGTGGCCATCGCAGTCACCAGACTTAAATCCGATTGAGAACCTCTGGTGGGACTTAAAGAAAGCAGTTGCAGTGCGCAAGCCTAAGAATGTGACTGAACTGGAGGCCTTTGCCCATGAAGAATGGGCGAAGATACCCGTAGATCGCTGCAAGACACTTGTGTCAAGCTATGCTTCACGTTTAAAAGCTGTTATAACTGTAAAAGGATGCTGTACTAAGTACTAAGATTGAATGTCACTTGGGGGTTGAATAAAACTGATAATGCTGTGAGCACAGAAAAGACATTTGTGGTTATTTCATTATAACTGTTATGTTATATTTGTCTGACCTACAAGTGCCTCTTTAATGTAAATGTAAGCAAGATGACTGAATGATCAAAAGCAATGTCAAACTGGCCAAAACACTCAATTTCAGTGGGGGTTGAATAATTTTGGCCACAACTGTACTTTCTTCACACAAGGGGTGGGGGGATTCAAGTAAATACCCTTTTAAGCTGGTCACACATGAATTCTGCATTTAGTGTAAAAAATAAAGAAAGAAATGTCTCACTATCACAATTTCAGAAAATTGGTTGAAAGAAGAAATTAAACTGGCCACGCATGTCACAACTGTGCATTTCCTGATCAATTGCCTTAGATTTACCAACAACATTAATTTATTTCAATTAATATAATTGATCATGAAATATATAATTTATTGCAATGTATAGTCATTCAGGTAGATCCTCAAACTTCGTAGCTGTCGGTCGATGGACAGCAGATTGTTTAATTGTTTTGTATTGTATGAACTGTATGTGGCTATCTTTTCACCCTGATGTGATCTATGTAAACATATTCCAACTCATTCTTCTACTGTTTTATATAACTTTATTGAGTATTTTATGAAGACATTATTAGGTCCCATGTACACGGGACACTTCTGAACGTTGGAAACTGACTGCTGGAAAACGTAGGTTAAAAAACGCCTGTTTAGCCGCGTTTGCATAACTCGTTTGTGTGCGTTTGCGGTTTTTTTAAAGATAAGCACAGGAGAACCTCGCAAATGCCCAGAATGCACTAAAAAGTCGTAAATTATTAACTATTTCAGACTGTTTCAGAGAGATACAGAGAGTAGAAGCAGAGACAGCAGTATGTGTTGAAATTAGCTTAGGTGTGAGTTGCTCATTAACATTTCTTTTGTTTCCAAGGGTGGGAAAGGTGTCTGGTGGAGGGAGTCATTAAGATCTCCTGGCAGGGGGTCTGCATGAGGAAATTGAGGTGTGAATGATTAACATATCTTTTGTTTCCAAGGGTGGGAGAGGTCTGAGGTGTGAATTGGTCATTACAATGTGTGACAAGCTTGGTAGGAACATCCTGTGTTCAGTGTTTTGTCCATCTGGGTACCTTGAAAATGCCTTGCATGCATTTTACATGATGAAAAAAGGCTCTGGACAGCATTGGGAACTGGAAGAGTTAAAAAAAAATTCAGATGCAAATGCTTATAAACGCAATTTGCCACATTTATCCGCGTTTTTCGTTTGAGACGCTGATAAAATCGACTGCTGAACGTAAGTTTTCTGCATTCAAAAAACCGACTGTAAACTAAAATGCCTGTAAACAATGATGTGTAAATGGACACATAGGAAAACATTAGGGAGAGTTCAGGGGCTGCTCCCAAATGTGAGTTTATCAGCTGCAGTGTACCTGAGCCCTTAGCCAACACCCATTATGGTTTCTGTACAACTGTATCTAAATCTAAGCTGATTGTTCAATCAAATTGTTACATGTGATCAGTTTAGGAATATGTAGAGTATTAAACACGAAGAAAGGGGAATGTATTCACCAGTCACCTTTTTATTATTTTTGTAACCTTGTGCGCTGATAGAAAGTGTTGGGGCACGGCGGCCAAAGTTAATATTTGCTCAGTGAAGTGCCTCTGTGTAATGCATATTTAATGGTGACTCTTGGATGTTAATGTCTATGGTAGCGTTATGAATATATTGCGAATATCGCTGTGTCTCCTGCTTCACTGGGTCCATGGGATAAATGTCATCCATCCAAAGCAATTCATCACTCCGACAAACACCGGGTTTAGCAATGCTCCAGCTTATTTTATTTTAATATTCATCCCATTGATAATGTAATTTTTAACCTAGAAGCCAAATTACTTTTGTGTAAATTTATAGGTAAGCATTAGACCATGGCTGATTTATTTCCTGTCCCCTCCCCCCACAAGCTTACTGTCTTGTGCTATTACCCTGTAACCTGCCCCTCACCTGTCCCTCTGCGCTCCTCTTGTCCCACTGCCCCCCACCTGTCCCTCTGCGCTCCCCCTGTCCCACTGCCCCCCACCTGTCTCTCTGTGCTCCTCCTGTCCCACTGCCCCCCACCTGTCCCTCTGTGCTCCTCCTGTCCCACTGCCCCCCACCTGTCCCTCTGCGCTCCTTATGTCCCACTGCCCCCCACCTGTCCCTCTGCTCTTCTCCTGTCCCACTGCCCCCCACCTGTCCCTCTGTGCTCCTCCTGTCCCACTGCCCCCCACCTGTCCCTCTGCGCTCCTTATGTCCCACTGCCCCCCACCTGTCCCTCTGCTCTTCTCCTGTCCCACTGCCCCCCACCTGTCTCTCTGCGCTCCTCCTGTCCCACTGCCCCCCACCTGTCCCTCTGTGCTCCTCCTGTCCCACTGCCCCCTACCTGTCCCTCTGTGCTCCTCCTGTCCCACTGCCCCCCACCTGTCCCTCTGCTCTCCTTATGTCCCACTGCCCCCCACCTGTCCCTCTGCGCTCCTCCTGTCCCACTGCCCCCCACCTGTCTCTCTACGCTCCTCCTGTCCCACTACCCCTCACCTGTTCCTCTGTGCTCCTGCTGTCCCACTGTCCCTCAGCGCTCCTCCTGTCCCATGCCCCCCATCACGCTGCCCCACACCTGTCCCTATGTGCTCCTACTATCCCACTGCCCCCCACCTGTCTCTCTGCGCTCCACCTGTCCCGCTGCCCCTATCCTGTCCCATGCCCACCGTCATGCTGCCCCCCATCTGTCCTTCTGCGCTCCTCCTGTCCCACTTCCCCTCACCTATATCTCTGCACTTCTCCTGTCCCACTGCCCCTCACCTGTCCCTCTGCGCTCCTCCTGTCCCACTGCCCCTATCCTGTCCCATATCTCCCGTCACGCTGCCAATCACCTGTCCCTCTGCGCTCTTCCTGTCCCACTGCCCCTTACCTGTCCCTCTGCACTCCTCCTGTCCTGCTGCCCCTCACCTGTCCCTCTGCGCTCCTCCTGTCCTGCTGCCCCAATCCTGTCCCTCTACGTTCCTCCTGACCCGTTGTCCCTCACCTGTCCCTCTGCACTCCTCCTGTCCCGCTGCTCCGATCCTGTTCTATGCCCCCGTCACGCAGCCCCCCACCTTTCCCACTACCCCTCACCTGTCCCTCTGCGCGCCTCCTGTCCTGCTGCCCCGATCCTGTCCTATGCCCCCCGTCATGCTACCCCCCACCTGTCCCTCTGCCTCCCCACCCATCATGCTGCCCCTCATCATGCTGCCCTCCCCGTCACGCTGCTACCCTCTTGTCCTGCTACCCTCCCACCTGCCCCAATGGCCTACTCCTGTCCTGATATCCCCTGTCATGCTGCCCCCCTCCTGTTCCACTGCCCCTTTCCTGTGCTGAGGCTCCCTATCACGCTGCCCCTGTCCTGTCCCGCGACACCCCCCCCCATGTCACACTGCCCTCCATCATGCTCCTGTCCTGAAGAGGTAGATCTTAAACAGCAAAGGGTGGGACAAATTTAGATGTGGGGGGTGCCCGATTTTAATCTTGCCTAGGGCAGCACAAAACCAAAATACACCACTGCATCTACAGCCAAGTGATGGATATGTGCAACGTGTGGGCGTAAAGACCACCCTTTTATCACCGCACATACATGTGTTACGCAGGCAGAAACGGGTAAAGTTTATTACAAAATAAAAATAAAGATTTGAAAGTAGAGAGATTAACACATGCGTGGAGACAAAGCAAGTGTTCCAGAGACCAGGGTCACCTAAAGAGGAACTGTAAAGACCAAATTCTGGACTGTTGCCATGTAGGATCTCCAAAAATATGAACATTGTACATATTAGCAAATTCACTTAAGGGGTAAGTTCACCTTTTAATGAAAAATAAAACAGGTGAACTAACTCCAAATATCTTGGTCACCCCTCTGTGCTCCACTGCACGTAGTGGCTGTGATGAACCATCCTGCCGATGTAGTGGTCTGTACATCGCCATACACAGCCCCAGATTGAGTAATTCATCATAATGTTTGTAATGGCAGGCGCTTATTGGTCAGCGCAGACATGTGACCATGCTGACCACTGAGAAGCATGTTGAAGGCTTCTTCTTCCAGTAAGATGTCCCAGATGAACCCGGTGCTTCTCAGTCAGTGCTCACATGTACATGCTGACCAATGAGCAATCGCCATCGAAAGCATTTTGATGATACATTAATTTATAGTAAAAATACACGGATACATAGAAACAGAGAAAAGTGATGGCAGAAAAAGACCGAGTGGTCCTTCTAGTCTGCCCTTTATTTGGGGGGGGGGGTTGTTTTTTTGTTTGTTTTGTTTTTTTGCTAACTTTTTTGTCTGAGTATAGATCTATGCTTGTCCCAAGCATGTTTGAAGCTATTTACTGTTGATTGGCTCACTACCTCTGCTGGAAGTTAATTCCAAGTATCACTCTTTCAGTAAAATAGAACTTTCTGAGATTAGGTTTGAACTTTCCTCCAGTTAGTTTGATCTCATGTCCCGTGTTCTTGATTTTGGTTTCATGTTCATAATCCTGCCCTCCTGAACCATATTCACCCCTTTGATGTATTTAAAGGTTTCGATCATGTCTCCCCTTTCCCTTCTTTCCTCCACACTGTGCATAAGTTCCTGAAGTCGCTCTTGGTATGTGTTATCCCCTCAGACCTTTCACCATTTTTGTTACCCGTCTCTGGACTTGTTCTCTCTCATCAATATCTTTTGGAAGTGAGGTCTGCAGAACTGTATTCTAAATGAGTTCTAATTAAAGATCTATATAGAGGAATCAGGACCTCCTTCCTCTTGCTGGTGACCCCTCTTGTGATATAAAGATCTATATAGAGGGGTCAGGACCTCCTTCATCCTGCCAGTAACCCCTCTAGTGATATAAAGATCTATATAGAGGAATCAGGACCTCCTTCCTCCTGCTGGTGACCCCTCTAGTGATATAAAGATCTATATAGAGGAATCAGGACCTCCTTCCTCCTACCGGTGACCCCTCTAGTGATATAAAGATCTATATAGAGGAATCAGGACCTCCTTCCTCCTGCCGGTGATCCCTCTAGTGATATAAAGATCTATATAGAGGAATCAGGACCTCCTTCCTCCTGCCGGTGACCCCTCTAGTGATATAAAGATCTATATAGAGGAATTAGGACCTCCTTCCTCCTACCGGTGACCCCTCTAGTGATGTAAAGATCTATATAGAGGGATCAGGACCTCCTTCCTCCTGCTTGTGACCCCTCTAGTGATATAAAGATCTATATAGAGGAATCAGGACCTCCTTCTGTCGCGAACATGCGCACCAGAGGCAGGACGCAGTCTCCATTTTGTTAAGAATCTCCATTTTCTCCCCTCATACTTTCCCCCTCCCTCTCTGAGAGGTACAGTGACATATGACAGCGTGTGTGTGTGAAAAGTGTCACAGGCCAGAGCCCAGCAGAGGGGCTATGAGCTGTGGAACTCCCAAGGGAGCTGGGGCCTCACTGTCCAAAGAACCTGTAAAATGTAGCACCTCGTAAAAGCTACAGCAAGCCTTCCCAGGAGTTCAAAGACATCCCAAGGAAGGTGGGAACAGCTAACACTTTTAAAAATTAATTTTTCCCCTATGTATCATATCTTGGAATATTAGAAACTTACATAAAAACCAGGCATATAGTCAGATTGGCCACGAGGAGGCGAACAGTTTGATAGGCTACTCTTCGTGGTTGGAATACATAGAAAAGCAGAAAAGTAGATCTTGTGAACCATTCAGTGTAGAATTTCATAATTCATATCTAATCAATCCCCAGACGTGTCTGCATAATAATCTACCCGCGGGTGGAATGTCACTTGTGCATAGGAAAAGTTATGAGCAAAATATGAGTTATGAGAGATTCTGGCTCTAGTTGAGGTATCCGCCCGACGATCCCTCCCTAAACGGGGCATTGGTCCTTGACTTCAGAGACACCCCCTGCTAGGGAACTACAAAATGGGCTGTCAGGCCTAAGAGAGCTAAGTTGAAGAATTCTCCCTTTTAACATCAGGACCACCTGGGGAGACCCATGCCCTTTTGCTCTGAACTTGATCTGCTAACCCAGGACTTTGGCAAGTACTTTAACCCTTTAACCTCTCCCTGTTATCTCTTTGCTGTGCTGTTGTTCTCTGTATATTTATATATATATTGGTTACATCTTTGTTCTGCAAATATGTTTATTGCACCCCTTTTTGACTCTTCAGTAATAACTCTTTCCTTCTGAAAGTGTTAAACTGTTTCTATAGCTCTTAATTGCAATTTACGAATTCCTGCCTCTAAAGAGAGCCCTACTGTGTTTGTTTAACCCTCTGTATAACCGGGCTGCGGTTGCGGTGACCGTGTTATACAGACGATTACCTCAACCATTATAGTGTTATTGCGGATATCGCCGAGTTTCCTCTTTCTTTGTACAAAAAGGAGGTGGTGGCAGTGTGAAGGGTTAATTGCGTAGTTAACCTGACCCAGTAACAATAGCTCAGGCTGCCGGTACATCGATTGTGGTCCATTAGCTGGAAAATTTTGTGCAGGGTGCGGCTGGGTGTGGCATTGTTACGCACGTGACATCGCGGCTTCAGATTGGCTAGTTCTTCGGTCACGAGTTTGGTGAGAAGATCAGGGGTCTGACACCGCGTCCGTCACATATTGGTGACAGTGATCGTGGGATCGTCACATATTGGTGGCAACGATCCCACTTCCGTCACACCTTCCTCCTGCTGGTGACCCCTCTAGTGATATAAAGATCTATATAGAGGGATCAGAACCTCCTTCCTACTGCTGGTGACCCCTCTAGTGATATAAAGATCTATATAGAGGGATCAGGACCTCCATCCCCCTGCTGGTGACCCCTCTAGTGATATGAAGATCTATATAGAGGGATCAGGACCTCCTTCCCCCTGCTGGTGACCCCTCTAGTGATATAAAGATCTATATAGAGGGATCAGGACCTCCTTCCTCCTCCTGGTGATCCCTCTAGTGATATAAAGATCTATATAGAGGAATCAGGACCTCCTTCCTCCTGCTGGTGACCCCTCTAGTGATATAAAGATCTATATAGAGGGATCAGAACCTCCTTCCTCCTGCTGGTGATCCCTCTAGTGATATAAAGATCTATATAGAGGGATCAGGACCTCCTTCCCCCTGCTGGTGACCCCTCTAGTGATATAAAGATCTATATAGAGGGATCAGGAC
The DNA here is from genome assembly GCF_062004578.1 of Staurois parvus. Classification (NCBI taxonomy): domain Eukaryota; kingdom Metazoa; phylum Chordata; class Amphibia; order Anura; family Ranidae; genus Staurois; species Staurois parvus. The sequence continues at coordinate 4,294,461 of NW_028317969.1, forward strand.
CTCCTTCCTCCTCCTGGTGATCCCTCTAGTGATATAAAGATCTATATAGAGGAATCAGGACCTCCTTCCTCCTGCTGGTGACCCCTCTAGTGATATAAAGATCTATATAGAGGGATCAGAACCTCCTTCCTCCTCCTGGTGATCCCTCTAGTGATATAAAGATCTATATAGAGGAATCAGGACCTCCTTCCTCCTGCTGGTGACCCCTCTAGTGATATAAAGATCTATATAGAGGGATCAGAACCTCCTTCCTCCTGCTGGTGATCCCTCTAGTGATATAAAGATCTATATAGAGGGATCAGGACCTCCTTTCTCCTGCTGGTGACCCCTCTAGTGATGCATCCTAGAACTCTATACATTTTCCCCACTGCCTGGCCACACTGTTTGCTCATTTTGCAATCATTTGAAATAAGTACCTCCAAGTCGTTTCCTCTGAAGTGCTGGCCAATGTTGTACTTTCTCAAGAAAGAACGCCTGATATTAGTTGCCAAGAAAAGATGTATCACCAGATGCAGCATAACTTTTATTAGATCTGTTGCGAAAAAAAAAATGAAAAGAAATTATCGAATCCAGGTATCATACTTCAGATATCAGTGTAAAAAAAGAAAACCTGAAACATAAAATAACAGTGATTGTGGGAGGTTTCCATGGTGATCACAAGATTCAATTGAACTAACTGCCGATAATTCCCGAAACAGTGACACTAGTGAATGAAGCAAATTACAGAAAAGTCTCAGAAAAGGCAAAATGATTTGTATGCAGTCGTCGTGTCAGCCATTACCGAAGCCGTATTGTAATTTCAGCCGCTGTTGTGTGTTGTGGTTTTCTTCAAAGAACATAAATCATTTTATTTTCTGTAAATCTGAATAATGTAATTGAAGAACAAGGAATATGCAGGATCTGAAACTTGCGCTAATATGTCTTATTTTTTTTAGACGGAGAGTAAAACACAGAATTTCACTTAGAGCTATATATAGTAGATGATTTTTATTAGTTCAATCACATTTATAAGCTCCTAGCCAATAATGTATATCTAAAGCCAAAACTTTTATTTTTTAGTTTAGGGTAGAGTAAGCAGTGGTAAAAAATATATCAGAAGACCAAATTTTTTATATTGTTTTATAATTTTGTTTTTTTTAATTTTCACAATTTTTTTTGTTTACATTGACACATTTTTCCTGGCTGAGACCATGAAAAGACCCCATAAATTGTGTGCAGATGATCTTGCATATGCTGATTTCTATTCAATGCAGTTCTTGAAGTTAAGTCCACTTTTTCAAGGATGCTCATGCACTTCAAATAATAAGGATCAACTTATAATAAAAGAAAATAGAATATGTTACAAATGCACTTACATTGCCTTATTGGTAAAGTATAACTAAAGGCAAAACTTTTTTTTTTTAGTTTTGCATAGAGTGGAACCCCTCTATCTCACTTGTTTTTAATTTGACATCCCTTTTTTTTTTTCATGAAAATTTTTTTTTTAGTTGACAAATTTTCCTTGGCAAGAATATGAAAAGACCCAAGAAGTTTTGCAGTATACAAATGATCTTGCATTTGCTATTTTCCAGCCAACATGTTTCTTGAAGCAATATCTACTTTTTTTAAGGATGTACATGCAGTGTCAATGATAAGAATCATCTTATAAAAAAAAAATCATATAAGTTACAAACATACAGTACTTACATTGCCTAATCATTAAATACAGTATATCTAAAGCCAAAACTTTTTTTTTCTTTTTTTTTTTTAGTTTTGAGTAGAATAAGGCATGGTGAAAACATTATAAAAAGCAAATTTCCAAATCAAAATAGGACATTAATGGTATTCAAATACTAATCACCAATATATAAATAACAGTATTGGAATTTTTTTTATTTACATAAAAGGCTGGTTATTCTTAGACCCACACAAGATTTCTTGGTTACAACAGCATAAAATGTGTAGTATACATCATAGATGATCTTGCATATGCTAATTATCAACAAACACATTTCTTGGAGCAAAGTCCATTTTTTCAGAGATGCACATGCAGTTCCAATGGTAAGAATCATCTTATAAGAAAAGAAAATATATGTTACAAACATACTTACATTGCCTAATCATTATCTGATGTACACTGTATCAGAGGCATAACTAGAACCTTCAGGGCCCAGGTGCAAGAAACCATGAAGGGCCCCCCTGACCTCTGGTCCCAGGGCCCTTCAAACCAATGCCTTTTACTCTCATCACGTGACCCTTTATTACAGTCCCGCAGTGGGACCCTTTCACGTGACCTGCAGCAGCCCCACTTCCTGTCGTCTTGAGTAGGCTTGCCACCTTTTCTTCAAGCCAAACCCAAACACTTTAGCTGCGCATGGCAATTTTTTTTTAGTATACACTATACATGTATTTTGCTATTAAATAACATTTCTAATCATATGGATTTAATCACAGGAATCCCCCCCATACATCAGAGTCCACAGAGTTTCCCCTTTACATCTGAGCATGCAGAGTTTCCCCTTTACATCTTAATCCACAGAGTTCCCCTTTACATCTGAATCCACAGAGTTCCCCTTTACATCTGAACTGGCAGAATTCCCATTTACATCTGATTCAGCAGAGTTTCCCTTTATATCTGAATCCACAGAGTTCCCCTTAATCTGTACTCGCAGAGTTCCCTTACACTAAAGGACTCTGCAGACTCTGAGAACTCTGGGGAGAACTCTTCAAGCCAAACCCAAACACTTTAGCAGTACACAGCAATTTGTTTTGTAGTATACACTACACTATACATATATTATATATTAATTTATTATATGTATACCCACATACACATATACACAGTACACTATACATATATTATATTATATATGAATTTATTATATGTACTGTATACCCACATACACATATACACAGTACACTATACATATGTTTTGTGATTAAATAACATTTGTAATCATATGGATTTAATCACAAGAGAGTGTGGACATCAGAGTCCACAGAGGTCCCCTTTACAATTGAATCTGCAGAGTTCCCCTTTACATCTGAATCTGCAGCGTTCCCCTTTACATCTGAATTTGCAGCGTTCCTTATTTCCATCTGAACTGGCAGAGTTCCCTATTTCCATCTGAACTGGCAGAGTTCCCTATTTCCATCTGAACTGGCAGAGTTCCCTATTTCCATCTGAACTGGCAGAGTTCCCTATTTACATCTGAACTGGCAGAGTTCCCCTTAAAGTGAACTTACAGAGTTACACTGTAAGTGGGGACTCTGTGGTGGCGGTGGTGGTGTTGGGGGGGATCAGTGGCAGTGGTAGTGGTGGTGGGGGGTGTGATCTGTGGCAGCTGTAGTAGTGGGAAGGGAATGGGATCAGTGGCAGTGATAGTGGTAGTGGGGGGTGTGATCTGTAGCAGAGGTGGATGGGATGAGTGGCAGTAGGGGTGGATGGGATCAATGGCAGTGCTGCTATGGGGTCCCCCAGTCAGTGGCAGTGTTGATATGCGGGGAAGGGATTAGTGGCACGCACTTGCAGATCACTGGGTTCCCCCTCCTTGCTCAGTCTCATTGCATCTCCAGCTTCCCTCACATGCCTCCAGTAACTTCCATCCTGACATGGGGTCTCCTCACATGGCGGAGAGCTCCTCCCCCTTTACTTTACTGGCTCAGCTAACTGACTTCCTCTTTCAGTCTCCACCTCCCGACACAGCATCTCCTTGCTCTACAGCTGGGAACTGAATGGGTGGAGAGGATGGGTGGGACGGACCGACGTGGATACTGAGTACCTTGCCTGTGAGTAAAACTAGCTGCAGGTAAAGGAGGCTTCTGGTGGCAGGCCACCCCACTACAGTGGCAGAACTCACCCGATCACAAGTGTGACTTGCGACCCTGGTAATTCCTCCACTGCACTGTATATACTGTAATTGTAAAGTACACATCTCATGTAATGGATCGTAATAGTTTGTTTTAAGACATATGCCATTAACCATATACATAGAGCAGGAGTCTCCAAACTTTTCAGTACGAGGGCCAGAAGAATCAGGTGTATAAATGAATGAACAAAATTTAAATGAATAAATAATTTGAAGCTCTTTTATGTAACCAGTATGACATGACTCAGAACAGAGAACAAACTTCAGTAAAACAAAGCATCAGAGTCTACATCAGAGTCACATTTACATTAGGGTCCCCATCAGAGTTATTTTTCATCAGACTTCCCATCAAAGTCCCCTCTTTACATCAGAGTCCTCTTTTTATTATAGTTCACTGAGGCTGTGCACATAATTTGCAGGCCAGATAAAATCTTGTATCAGGCTAGATGTAGTCCGCAAGCCATAGTTTGGAGACTCCTGGCACATACCATCAAGAATGACTCTTTAGGAAGCATCTGGTTATGAGGGAATGTATAAGAAAGAAATAGGGATGGACAAATTATATCCAAAGGCTGCTGTAATATGACAAGATCTCCATGATGTAAAAACATCCTGGCAGATTTTTTTTTTTTTTTTGTCTACTCCCTCTGCAGATGGAGCTCCTGCTTCTCTTTCTAGTTGAATGATGGCCAGTGTCATTCAAGCCATTTCTTGTGAGCTCAGGATGCCATGGACCTGCCCCCAAGGTATTGTGGTGACTCCTGCTTCTCTTTCTAGTTGAATGATGGCCAGTGTCATTCAACCCATTTCCTGTAAGCTCAGGATGCCATGGACCTGCCCCCAAGGCATTGTGGTGTGAAAGGACTCTTCACATTTTGCTTGGGTACGAGTACTGTTTTAACCTAGAAGAAGAAGGCATTTGAAAAAAAAAGTGATGTAGCACCCTTCTGGTGTAGACTACGCTGCTAGGTAAATTTAGTTAGCTCCACCGTAGTCAGAGGAGCAAGGGGTTGATTAAATAGGGCTCCTCAGTGTTTCACAGGCTGCTGCTCTATTGCTTCTAGAGGATTCTAGAACCATAGTGGGAGGAAGAACAGTGGCCTGAATATTTATGGAACTTTAGCTAATCCCTGGGGAGGTGTGCCCAGTAGGTGGTGAGAGAGCCTATAAATAGTCTGAGGCCTGAACATCAGTGTTCCTGGGTCCAGTCCTGCAGGAGGAGACCCCTATGCAGGACCTTGGAAGAGTTCAAGTCCGGGGATCAAGTCGGGTCTTGAGAAGCTCACTGGAGAGAGTATCTTCTTTTACTAGGAAGGGCCTGGTAAATATTGGCAGAAGGCAACCGATGAACCTGTGGCTATGTAAGTAGTTGACCCCAGTGCAGATGAATAGTGACATTGTGTACCTTTAAACTCTGGAAGGAGTACAGGTAACCATCAACATAGAGATCTTTTGAGACATTCCTTGTTTTGTACAGTGCAACCAGAAGGGAGTTCTCAAGTTGCCCCATCCTACAGTTTACTGGAGTATCCCATGCTCCCTATCCCTTTCCAATTTCATTGTTTCAAATAAAACCGAAAAAGAAACCCCTAGACTGTTTTTTGGAGCCTGTGGAAGAGTGCAGAAAATGCTGTGTGCCTGGGTGAGTGTGCTCTAAAGGGACAAAAGGACCAAATTCAGCAGCAGCTCTTTAGGGAGTGTGCTACAGTATCAAGTACAGTAATCAACTCTGTCTCAAACTGTTTTTGCAATGGCATGTTAAAGCTTTTATGAGAATTTAGTGATTTTACTTACATATTCTTAAATGGAAAAAAGTGCAGAGTGATGACCTAATCAGCGTGCTGTGAGTCCTTCACTATCCAATCACAGTTCTTGACCAAGCTGTATTGTTTTGAAGGCAAAGGAGAAAGTTGAGGTCAGGGATCTGGCTATGCTCACTGTAGGAGGTTGCTAGACCACAAAGCATTACAGTCTTTTGACAGGTGAGATAATTCACACATATGTATTTCATCTGTGTATTTAGCGCTTTCTCTATACTTCTGCTTCAAAACACCTACAAGACTATTCATTTCATTTTTACGAGATGTATTTCTGTTTTGTGAGCGTCACAAAAGGGGAGAGGTTAATTGACTGCAGAAATTGACTATAGCACGAGTCCCCAGAGTATCCACATGAAATCCTTCAATCTCATTTCTCTTTATTTCCACTGTTATCAACAGCACTTGGAAAGACTAATATGAAAGATAATCAAATATCAGAAGAGTGCTAGAAATTCTGATGGAAAAATAAACAACCTAGACTTCTTAGGCAAGATTCAGAAACTTGGCATCACACCATAGGCTGCGTAACATAGATATACAATTTATTGGTAAAGTGCAAATTGCGTCAAATACACTAACTAAAATGTGTGTATTGTAAACTGTTTGATCCCCCATGGGATTTGTGAATCTGTCCAGTCACTTTTGTAATTTTACCTCTGCCAGACAGCACAGCCACTTTGTTTGGGCTGGAGACCACGCTGAACTAACTGGATTGGTATCTAGTCATGAAAAGGTAGGTGGCTGTGTGGGCACTGAGGAAAAAAAATCACTTCCAGTGGGTTGAGCCCAATGGTGGATGGTGGGCCCCTTTGGGGGCCTGGGCTGCTCCTTTTTTGGTACCAAACATGTGGTTATTTCAGTGAGAAGACTTGGATGAGAGGGAAGGAACACCCAGTGTCCAGAAAATTCAACTCTTGGTGTAGGGTTCACAAACCATTTATTGAAAGGGTAAAATATGTACATCAAGTCAATGCACTTTGGGGGAATGGACTCCCCCTTCTTCAGGGCACTATCACAAGCTGGTGCTCTGCCATTTGGAATGTAGAAAACACCCCTGAACCTACCCCCACCCTAAGTACATGCTAACACTTCTGAAGGAGGTGGGGAGGTCCATTCCCCCAAAACGCATGGGCTTGATGTACACGTTTTACCCTTTCAATAAACTGTTTGTGTACCCTACACGAAGAGTTGCATTTGCTTGGGCACCAGGCACTCCCACCCTCTCTTTCAAGACATCACAGCCAGGAATATGTCACCACTAGAGGGATGCAGCGGTGTCACTTCTCAGCCTGCTGGTTTGACCGTGAAGAGACAGCAACACCCTGAAAGGTCATCAACTCTGTCCACTTTCCTCCTGTCGGCGTGTTCCCTGTCAGCACGTGTATGCAGTAGAGCCTGATTGGCTCCTACTTCTGCCCCTCCCTCTCCAAGCTGTGCAGAGGGTCACAGGAGGCTGATTTCACACTGATCCATTTTTCTTCCCTTTTGTGTGAAAAAAATGAAGAAGAAAAACGTGTGACCATGTATTCCTATGAAACACTTCACACTGACTCCGTTATGGGACAGATGTGTTTTTTAAAATCCTGCTTGCTGCATTTTTGGTGCGGTAAAAAAATTCACCAAAAATGCACCTCCTCATTAAAATCAATTAAAAACACACCCGCGGTGCGTTTTTGGTGTTTTTTTGAGTCACAAGTCCTGTAAAAAAATAAAAATGTAAAAATGCAGCAATACCGCGGTAAAATCTCTTTGCTAGGCTCAGTGTGAAACCAGCCAAAAGAGAGAGTTGTGTTTTTGCTGACTGTATGTCAAATGTAATTATTTTTAAAGAAATAAACTGCTGGAAGGCAATAGTTGTTTAGCCAGTTCAGCCCCAAGCCTATTCAGACATTTCTCTCCTACATGTAAAAATGAGCATTGTTTTTGCTAGAAAGTTTCTTAGAACCACCAAACATTATATATTTTTTTACACAGAGGCCCTAGAGAATAAAATGGTGGGTGTCACACGGTATTTGCACAGCAGTTTTTCAAAATGCAATTTTTTTTTTGGAAAAAAATTAATTTTATTGAACTTTAATACACAAAAACACACGGTAATACCCAATTGTTTGGTAAAATAGAAAAAGATGTCGTTATGCGGAGTAAATAGATACCTAACATGTCACACTTTAAAACTACGCACGCTCATGGCGACAAACTACGGTACTTAAAAATCTCCAAAGGCGAAGCTTTAAAAGCCTTTACAGGTTACATTTGCGCACAATCATGGTGGGATGGGGGCGCTTTAAACTTTTTTTATTATTTATTTTATTTGAGCTTTTTTTATTTTGCAATTTTACTTTTGATCACTTTCATTGCTATCACAAGGAAAGTACAACATCCCTTGTGAGACCATTGGCAGTGACAGGTCCTCTTTATATGGTCTCTTAGTCCCCAGATCTCTCCTCCACCCTTCAAATCATCTGATCAAACCAAGATCGGTTTGATTATATGTGTTCACAAGCCAGTGATGGCTTGTTTACATCCTAGCGAAATCGGAAGTGACAAAATACTTGTCAGATCTGGTTTCTTATACCATAGAGATATTCAGAGATGTTCTTGTCCTTGTCCATCTCTATGGTAAGTCGGTAAGTCATGGGCTCATTGATGGAACAGCACAGCCCAGAAAGGCACTGGAAGGCGGTAGGGAAATGCCCCCCTTCCGCCACCTGTACAAGTGATCTAGCGGCTAATTAGCTGATAGGATTGCTTTTAAATGAAACAGCATTGCCAGCCAAACATTTTAACCACTTCAACCTGGCAGATGAACACGTTTACTAGTTTGTCTTAATAAATTCCTAACATATCACAATATACAAAGCCATCCACACCAGTGCCCCTAGCTACATCACCAACCTCATCCACAGATACTGCCCAAATCGCCCACTCCGCTCCTCCCATGATATCCTCCTCTCTAGCTCCCTCATCACCTCCTCCCATGCTCACCTCTAGGACTTCTCCAGAGCCTCTCCCATCCTCTGGAACTCCCTACCACAGCATGTCCGGTCAGTCCCCACCCTGTCTGCCTTTAGGTGATCTTTGAAAACTCACCTCTTCAGGGAAGCCTACCCCACCTCCACCTAAGAACTGTACTTGAATCACCTCCGCCAGATCATCCCCCGCAGTTATCACCTTTTGTATCACCTCCCCCTTCCTTTAGATTGTAAGCTCCACGAGCCGGGCCCTCCTATTCCTTCTGTACTAAAATGTATTGTAATTATACTGTCTCCCTTGTGTTGTGAAGCGCTGCGCAAACTGTTATATATACAGTATATATAAATCCTGTATAATAATAATATACAGCAATCTTATCGCTTTCACCAAAAATGCTCTACCTTTTGCTATCAAAAGACAAAAACACACTTCAGCTTCAGTCCAGTAACTTTCCATAGGCTGAGATGATGTCATTAGTCTGCTGCAGACAGGGGGATGTTGTTCTTCATTCTTCTCTTCTCCACTCATCAGACTGTACATTTGTCAGGGCTGGGGTGCCGGATTTTCTGGATGCACCCAGAGAAACTGTCTGCAGTCTTTCAGTGACCTCGACCCATAGGTCTACATCCTCTACAACATTTTCTTGGATTTGCCAATCATTATTGGAAATTTATTTGTAATTTCTCGTCCCTGGTCAAATCTCTGACTGATATGACCAGAAAGGAAGGAAACCCACAGAATTGGTCTCCGGATTCCATTAAAGCCTTTGAATCCCTCAAGGACACTTTTGCTGCAGCCCCAGTGGTGCCACATCCTGATCCTATGTTACCCTTCGTTCTTGAGGTTGATGCATTTGAGACTGTAGTAGGCGCTCTCCTATATCAACATTCTACACCTGTTGGCCCTATACATCCTTGTGGCTACTTTTCTAACAAATTGTCTCCAGCAGAATGCAATTACAAATTTGGGGACAGAGAATTATTAGCCATCATTTAGCTCTTAAGGAATGAAGACATCTCCTCGAGGGTACTCCTGTGCCGGTCCTCATTTTGACTGACCATAAGAATCTCACATTCTTGTCTGAGGCTAAACGCTGATCTCCTAGAAGGGCTCGGTTGACTCTTTTTCTGTAAAGCTTCCATTATATAGTCTCATTCTTACCCAGTATAAAGAATATATGGGCAGATGCATTATTGCAGCAGTTTTCCTCCTTTTCCAAAATGGAGTCTGTTCCTACTCTTGTGATACCCCTGGACTGCATTTTGGCCAATATTTGCACTAGTCTCATTTCACCTTTGGGTGAGAGAATTCTGGCTTCTCAAATCCATTCTAGTCCTGGAAAACCTCATGACCTCTGCTTTGTTCCCGAGAATCTCCACACTGCTTTGCTCCAGACCTACCATTCTTCCAAAGCAGGTGGGCACCCAGGGAAAAATCAACTCATATGGTCTATGTCTCAACGATTCTTGTGGCCTAGTCTCCACACTGATTTAACCGCCTTTGTAGCTGCTTGTCCCATGTGTGCTTAGTGTAAAACACCCTGACACCTTCCAGTAGGCCCTCTACAACCAAGTGGAGAGAGGCCTTGGACACACTTGTCCATTGATTTTATTGTGGATTTACCAAACTCCCAGGGCAATACAGTTATTCTTATTGTGGTTGACCTGTTTTTCGAAAATGTCACATTGTAATACGCTAAAGAAGTTTCCTACGTCCAAAGAACTGGCATTAATATTCACTCGGGAGGTCTTTTGGTTACATGGGTTTTTAAACGTTATCATCTGGGCAGGGGTAGCCAGTTTGTGTCCAGGTTTTGGTCAGGTTTTTGTGCACAGTTGGAAATGTAGCTTTCCTTCTACTTGACATATCACCCACAGTCCAATGGGGCTGCAGAACGGGTCAACCAAGCCTTGGAACAGTTCCTACATTGCTATATTTCAGACCACCATAACAGTTGGTCGGATCTATTACCTTTGGTGGAGTTTGGTCACAATAACGCCATCAATGCCACCTCCAGATTATCTTTGTTTATGGTGAACTATGGGTTCCAGCCACCTAAGTTGCCTGATACATTTGTTCCGCAGGGAATTCCTGCGTTAGAGGAACATCTGTGGGAACTCTGTTCCACTTGGGTGCAGATCCAAAAATTCTTCCAATGCTCCAGAGAGAGGTACAAACTCCATGCTGACTGCTGACCCCTACCTGCACCCTCCTACCAAGTAGGGGAGAGGGTCTGGCTGTCTTCTCATAACCTCTGACTCCATGTTCCCTCACTAAAACTAGTGCCTCTTTATATTGGGCTTTTTCACATACTCCATAGGTTTAACCAAGAGGCATACTCATTAGATCTTCCTTCCAACATGCATATTTCCAACATGTTTCCTTATTAAAGCCTTTGGTGTGTAACCGCTATACCACCTTGGTGCCATGCCCTCACCCGGTTCAAGCTGACAACCATGAGGAATATGAGATACAATCTATCATTGACTCCCGTAGGTATCGTGGACACATGCAATATAATATCTAGTTCGCAGGAGGGGTTACGATCCAGAGGAACGCTCTTGGGTCTCATCCTCGGACGTACATGCTCCTACCCTCCTCCGTGCTTTCCATTTCCATTTTCCCCTCAAGCCTGGCCCCCCCCCAGAGGGGGAGGGGTCGTTAAGGAGAGGGTACTGTCAGGGCTGGGCTCCTGCTACTTAATGAGCAGTTCTTTTCTTTCAGTGTTTAGAAGATGCTCAGCTGTCGGCTAATTACCAGGAGCTCCTCTCCACAGTGACTCTCCTGGATACCATTATCTGCCTCATTAGTCCAGCCCACTGCCAACCTCTTTTGCTAATTTAGCAGTTTAGCTCATTTCCTCCTTGCCCTTGCATGGTCTGTGATCTCCAGCGTGTTCCTGCCTGTGTTCCAGTGTACAACTTGGTCTGGTTGACTTCTCTTCCGATTCCTATTTTTGGCTCCTGGCTATGCTGAATTCTGGTTTCTTGACTCTGGCATCTCATCTGATTACGCGCTCTGGCATCCAAACCCTGGCTTCTATTTTGACTACGCTCCTGATCTATTTTATATTTGCTATTTCATTAAAGGTGTGATTTTAACTGCAATTTCTGTCTTCACCTGGTTCACGGTTCCTGACCACATTTTAAAGTGGTTGTAAAACTCTGAAATGAAAAATGAACAAAGCATATCCCTTTCTTAGTGTGTACTCGCCTAAATGTAAAGCCTTGTGATTTCTGTCTGCTCTCTCCTTCCACTGTTATCTGTATGAATCACTTTTGACAGTTTATGCCAACACCACAGAATCCCGGGAGATGGCCCCGCCCCTCTAGCACACACAAGGTGATTGACAGCCTCAGCTGTGCATGTTTCCTTATGAGACCGTGTAGAAGGAGGCATGTCCATTCCCTCCACTCAGGACTCAGATTACACTTGCACATTACTAATAACATGAAAAAATATATTTGCTGCTAGGTCCACTTTAATAGGTTTGACAAGAGGAAATGTACCCTTTATGGAAACCACATTGGCGTTAGTGGATTATCCAGCTTTTCTCTTGTGATTTCATCTACAGATTGGCTATTCTGCAAATTGTTTTAAGGCATGTGCATTAATACATGTTGTATTATGCATTTCATTAAGGTGGCCAAATGAAAATGACTAAAGCACCAAAATGCCCTGAAAATTGGATGTGCTCCAAAATTTGTAATACAGCACATGTGTATTGCTTTAGTGCATTGTCACGCCATTCTAAATGATGCAGCAAAGTGGATGTCTATGTGGACCTTTAATCGGACCAGTCTGAGTGCCAACTTTTGTTTCAACACTTATTTCCACTCCATTAGATCTGCCTGACCGCTGCTTGTCCCCATCTGCTATTGTTCTTCTACAGCCCATCATCAAAACTCTCCTTTAACCCTTGTCTACTCATCCTTATATACGTTCAGAACAACCTCTCATCAACAGCTTGGCCTTCATGTCAGTAAAGCACGACATCAATGAGAAACATTGGGGATGTCAATGGATGGAATAATGGCTCTCTGAGTAAACAGCAACCACTTCCTTGCTCCTCATTGAACATGAAGAATATCTTATTTCCATCTATTATGTAACAAATAAAAGAGAACATCAACCCATCTTGTATTCTGCATGACTGCACTTTGCATACTGCCCTGTGCTTTACATCCACCAAGACCTGAAGCGTGTTTAATTTTCTTTTTCTCCAATGTTTTAGACAGAAGGATAGATATACAGATTCTAAAAGGTCCCCCCCCCCTCTTCAAATCCAATTTAAATGACTGTTTCTTTTCCTCCCTTCAAATTTATCATCATTGAAAAATAAATCATTTTCTTTTGAAAAGACGCCGGGAAAAAAAAAGTAATGGCGCATCCCTCTAATGATTTTTGACAGCAGTTTTGCCCATGGAAAGAAAACATTTTTATGAACTGAATTTTAAATGACTAATAATGTGTTGACTCCCCACTTTGACAGCCGGCTGTGGTTTTAAATGTAAACAAGCTGTTGGCAAGAACTGTCCCATGGCGTTGCTAGTAGATTTCCCTTTACCCAAGTGAAGTGCACTTTAATTCTCTTTTTTAAAGATGAACATTCAGACAGATATGCAAAAAGACACTACTGACCCCAATTATGTGTTTATTAAAAAAGTATAAAATATGACTAATATAAAAAAAACTAGTAAATATATAAACTATGTGGCCAAATGATGTATTCATTAAAAAAAAATAAAATGTGACTAGTATAAAAACCTAGTATAAAAAGTATGAAGTATTTGACCCACTTAAGTATGCAATAAAAAATATAAAATGTAACTTGTTCAAATAATAAACAAGTATAATATCATATATTCAGCCCAGTTATGTATTCATGTTAAAAAATTAAAAATTTTCCTATTATAAAAACAATGCAAAAACACACTTTTTTTAGCCCAATTATGTGTTTATTAAAAGTTTAAAATGTTACTAATATAAAAAAGCAATAATAAAACTAATTGTCCCAATTATGTATTCAATAAAAATATAAAATGTGAGTAGTTTTAAAAAACAAGTGTAGTATAAATTATTTAGTCCAATTATGTATTCAATAAAAAATTAGAGAATGTGACTATTATAAAAAATAAACATGTATATTGTTAACTATTTAGCCCAATTATGTATTCATTAAAAAAAGTATAAAATGTGACTAGTATAAAAATAGTATAACACAAACTATTTTGCCAGTTTATGTATTTATAAAAAAAAAAAAGATGCGAATATTATGAAAAAAGACACTACTGACCCCAATTATGTGTTTATTAAAAAAGTATAAAATATGACTAATATAAAAAAAACTAGTAAATATATAAACTATGTGGCCAAATGATGTATTCATTAAAAAAAAAATAAAATGTGACTAGTATAAAAAGCTAGTATAAAAAGTATGAAGTATTTGACCCACTTAAGTATGCAATAAAAAATATAAAATGTAACTTGTTCAAATAATAAACAAGTATAATATCATATATTCAGCCCAGTTATGTATTCATGTTAAAAAATTAAAAATTTTCCTATTATAAAAACAATGCAAAAAGACACTTTTTTTAGCCCAATTATGTGTTTATTGAAAGTTTAAAATGTTACTAATATAAAAAAGCAATAATAAAACTAATTGTCCCAATTATGTATTCAATAAAAATATAAAATGTGAGTAGTTTTAAAAAACAAGTGTAGTATAAATTATTTAGTCCAATTATGTATTCAATAAAAAATTAGAGAATGTGACTATTATAAAAAAATAAACATGTATATTGTTAACTATTTAGCCCAATTATGTATTCATTAAAAAAGTATAAAATGTGACTAGTATAAAAATAGTATAACACAAACCATTTTGCCAGTTTATGTATTTATAAAAAAAAAAAAAAGATGCGAATATTATGAAAAAAAGCTAGTGAAATAACAACTATACGGCTGCCAGACTCATTCACCTTTCCAACCGCTCCACCTCTGCCAATCCCTCCACTGGCTTCCGATTGCGCAACGGATCAAATTCAAAATCCTAACACTGACGTACAAAGCCGTCCACCATACTGCCCCGAACTACATCACCAACCTAATATCCAAGTACCGCCCAGCACGCACACTCCGCTCCTCACAAGACCTCCTTCTCTCTAGTTCCCTGGTCTCCTCCTCCCATGCCCGCCTCCAGGACTTCTCCAGGGTGTCACCCATCCTCTGGAACTCCCTGCCCCAACCCATCAGATTATCACCTACTCTCCTCTCCTTTAGGCGCACCCTGAAAACCCATCTCTTCAGGGAAGCCTACCCCACCCCCTGCTAACTTGCCGACCTTCTCCACTCTTCCTACCACTCCATCCCCCACAGCTATCTCCTCCTGTACCACTATCCCCTCCCTCCTAGATTGTAAGCTGGAAAGAGCAGGGCCCTCAATCCCCTCATGTTTTGCATTGTATTGGTTTTGTTCTGTCACATGTTCTGTCCCCCTTTGTAATGTACAGCGCTGAGCGAACCATGGGCGCTTTATAAATACTGTATAATAATAATAATTTTGCATTCACTAAAAAATTCTAAAATGCGACTAGTATAAAAAAAATATAATATAAACCATTTAGCCAAATTATGTAATCATTACAAAATTATGAAATGCGGATATTATAAAGTTATACATGGTTATACATGTATAACAGGGGTGGGCAACTGTGGCCCTCCAGCTGTTGTAGAACTACAAGTTCCATGAGGCATTGCAAAACTGACAGTTACAAGCATGACTCCCAAAGGCAGAGGCATGATGGGACTTGTAGTTCACCAACAGCTGGAGGGCCACAGTTTCCCACCCCTTTTGTATAATATAAGCTATTCAGCCCAGTTATGTATTCATCAAAAAATTCTAAAATATGACTAGTAAAGATGAAACCAGGCATAATGTAAACTATTTAGCCCAGTTATGTATTCATTAAAACATTCTTAAATATGACTAGTATAAAAATAGTATAACAAACTATTTAGCTCAATTATACATTTATTTAAAAAAAAAACTATAAAACATGACTAGCATAAAATGCTGGTTTAATATAAACAACGTGTCTTAATATTAGCTTCCTGTACTTCTTGCTGTGTTTGGACCTATTCACGCAGTTGCATTGTGGTAATGTTACAGGCATTGTTACATGCATTGGTGTGATGCAGTTCCATTTATTCTGTGTGCCACCTCAATGCCGTTTCCCAATGTATGTACTTTGCAGTGCAGCGTAACACCTGGAAACTTACAACTGTGTATTGCTGTGCAACCAGTCATAGAAATGGTGCATGCACAATTTTTTGTGCATTGTGGTTCATTTTTAATGGGCTGCCTTAGCGCAACGCACGTTGCAAACAGAAACAAAACAGACAATCTTGTTCTACCCACATGGAAAGAAAAAGAAATCTGAAGAATATATTTAAAACATATATTTTTAAAAATATATATTTTTACATATATTCTTCAGATTTTTTTAACATATAAAAAAAGTCATTTTAACAAATATTTTTACATATATTTGTAAATGCATTCCAAAAATGTAGATTTGTAATTTTAAAGACATACAGTATATTTGAAATTTATTTTTAAAAATACTTTTCATGTAATAAAAACACATTCAACATGTAGTGTGTGTGTGTGTATATATATATATATATATATATATATATATATATAATTTATTTATTGAAATATATTTTGAAATACACCGTATTGAATTTGGCCAAAATTGTAGTATTTCAAATATATGGCAATGTATTTGTATTTTTTAAATATATTTCAAATATATTTTTCTTCCATTTGGGTAAAAAGGCCCTGATGGTTCCAGATTGCAGGCAGTGTGCCTGTTAGGAGGCCCCAGGGCTGAAGTTCAGACTCAGGGGATTTGTCCCTCTTGCAGACTATGTGCCTGAAGTCATAGTTCTGTGCTAAAGTCAAAGAGCTGGAATGAAGTAACACAAGAATCTCCTGTATTTTGGCTCCAGTATTAGCATTGTACTCCTGAATGAGACCCATCAACTCAGAGACAGAGAAACTGAAGGAACCTTGAAACTGTTTGGGTTATTCTAGTATTTCACCTTCTCCTGTCCTCCATCTTAAAGTGTAACTACAGGTAAACTTTTTTTTAAATTTATTTTGCATAGAGTAAGGGTGAGGTATAACTCCTGTCAGGTTTTTATTTTGCCATATGTGTTCCATAAAGGAGATTTTCCTTCACATCCTGACCCATAGCCAAAACAGGAAGTAAAAGGAAATCCTTCCAAAATGAGGAATTCCCAGGGCCTCACCATTGCCACCAGAACTGGAGCATTTCCCCTCCATTATCTATCTGATGTCAACCCAAAATTTGGTATTTTCTTTTACTTTCACTTTCAATGATAACCATAAACAGGCCAAATAGAGAGGCTGAATCTCCCTAATGGGGACACAGTCAACAGTAAAAATTGCCAGGCGTTGTAATCCCTCTCTAATCTATCTAAAACTTAAAAAAAAAAGAACTTTGTTAGAATGTGCGTATTTCCAACATATTCCATGTTTCCTTATTAAAACCTTTGGTGTGTAATCGCTATACCACCTTGGTCCTCACCGGGTTCAAGATGACAACCATGAGGAATATGAGATATAATCTATCATTGACTTCCATAGGTTTCGTGGATGCATACAATATCTAGTTCACTGGGTTACAGTCCAGAGGAATGATCTTGGCTCTGAACCTCAGATGTACATGGTTCTGCCCTCCTCCGTGCTTTCCATTTACAGTGGGGCAAAAAAGTATTTAGTCAGCCACCAATTGTGCAAGTTCTCCCACTTAAAAAGATGAGAGAGGCCTGTAATTGGCATCATAGGTAGACCTCAACTATGAGAGACAAAATGAGAAAAAATATCCAGACAATCACATTGGCTGATTTGGACAGAATTTATTTGCAAATTATGGTGGAAAATAAGTATTTGGTCACCTACAAACAAGCAAGATTTCTGGCTCTCACAGACCTGTACCTTCTTCTTTAAGAGGCTCCTCTGTCCTGCACTCATTACCTGTATCAATGGCACCTGTTTGAACTTGTTATCAGTATAAAAGACACCTGTCCACAACCTCAAACAGTCACACTCCAAACTCCACTATTGTGAAGACCAAAGAGCTGTCGAAGGACACCAGAAACAAAATTGTAGACCTGCACCAGGCTGAGAAGACTGAATCTGCAATAGGCAAGCAGCTTGGTGTGAACAAATCAACTGTGGGAGCGATAATTAGAAAATGGAAGACATACAAGACCACTGATAATCTCCCTCGATCTGGGGCTCCATGCAAGATCTCACCCCGTGGGGTCAAAATGATCACAAGAACGGTGAGCAAAAATCCCAGGACCACACGGGGGGACCTAGTGAATGACCTGCAGAGAGCTGGGACCAACGTAACAAAGGCTACCATCAGTAACACACTACGCCGCCAGGGACTCAGATCCTGCAGTGCCAGACGTGTCCCCCTGCTTAAGCCAGTACATGTCCGGGCCCGTCTGAAGTTTGCTAGAGAGCATTTGGATGATCCAGAAGAGGATTGGGAGAATGTCATATGGTTAGGTGAAACCAAAATAGAACTGTTTGGTAGAAATACAACTCGTCGTGTTTGGAGAAGAGAGAATGCTGAGTTGCATCCAAAGAACACCATACCTACTGTGAAGCATGGGGGTGACAACATCATGCTTTGGGGCTGTTTCTCCGCAAAGGGACCAGGACGACTGATCCATGTACAGGACAGAATGAATGGGGCCATGTATCGTGGGATTTTGAGTGCAAACCTCCTTCCATCAGCAAGGGCATTGAGAATGAAACGTGGCTGGGTCTTCCAACATGACAATGATCCCAAACACAACGCCCGGGCAACGACGGAGTGACTTCGTAAGAAGCATTTCAAGGTCCTGGAGTGGCCTAGACAGTCTCCAGATCTCAACCCCATAGAAAATCTTTGGAGGGAGTTGAAAGTCCATGTTGCCCAGCGACAGCCCCAAAACATCACTGCTCTAGAGGAGATCTGCATGGAGGAATGGGCCAACATACCAGCAACAGTGTGTGCCAACCTTGTGAAGACTTACAGGAAACGTTTGACCTCTGTCATTGCCAACAAAGGATATATAACAAAGTATTGAGATAAACTTTTGATATTGATCAAATACTTATTTTGCACCATAATTTGCAAATAAATTCTTTCCAAATCAGCCAATGTGATTGTCTGGATTTTTTTTCTCATTTTGTCTGTCATAGTGGAGGTCTACCTATGATGCCAATTACAGGCCTCTCTCATCTTTTTAAGTAGGAGAACTTGCACAATTGGTGGCTGACTAAATACTTTTTTGCCCCACTGTACATGCTTTCCCCCAGGGGGAGGGGTTGTTAAGGAGGAGGTACTGTTAGGGCTGGGCTCCTGCTACTTAATGAGCAGCTATTTTCTTTCAGTGTTCAGAAGCTGCTCAGCTGTTGATTAGTTACCAGCCACTTATCTCCACAGTGACTCTCCTGGATACCATTACCTGCCTCATTAGTTCAGCCCACTTCCAATCCCTTTTGCTATTTTAGCAGCTTAGCTAATTTCCTCCTTGCCCTTGCGTGGTCTATTTTTCCCCTCCATTACCGTTCTGATGTCAACCCAAAATTTGGGATTTTCGTATACTTTTACTTTCAATTACAACCATAAACAGGGGGTGAATCTCCCTAATGGGGGTGCAGACAACAATAAAAACTGACAGGTGTTTTAATCCCTCTCTACTCTATCTAAAACAAAAAAAAAAGTGTTGCCCTTAATTACACTTTAAATTTTGTAATAGTTAAGTTTTGTTTTAAGTTTTAAGTTTCGGAACACATTCGAGGTCTGGTCCTGCATTTATTGCAAACTAAAGTATGTGTAACTGCTAGAGAAAAAATGTTTTTAGGAGTATGAGAAGAAAACCCTTCCCAGTGGAGGCACTGTACAAGAAGAGAACCCAAGACCCCTTCCAGTGGAGGCACTACACAAGAAGTAACCCCAAGGCCCTTCCCAGTGGAGGCACTGTATGTGAAAAAAACCCAAGGCCCTTTCCAGTGGAGGCACTGTATGAGAAGAGAACCCAAGACCCCTCTCAGTGGAGACACTGCACAAGAAGAAACCCCAAAGCCCTCCCCAGTGTAGGTACTGTATGAAAAGAAAACCAGAGGCCCTTCCCAGTGGAGTCACTGTGCAAGAAGAAAACCCAAAGCCCTTTCCAGTGGAGGCACTATACAAGAAGAAACCCCAAGGCACTTCCCAGTGGAGGTACTGTAAGAGATGAAAAAGCAAGGACCCTCTCAGTAGAGGCACTGTAGAAGAAGAAAACTCAAGGCCCTTCCCAGTGGAGGTACTGTAAAAAAAAAAAAGCCCAAGGCACTTCCCAGTGAAGGTGCTGTGCAAGAAGAAATATCAAGGCTTTTCCCAGTTTAGGCACTGTTCAAGAAGAAAAGCCAGGCCCTTCCCAGTGGAGGCATTGTATGAGAAGAAAAAACCAAGGCTCTTCCTAGTGGAGGCACTGTGCGAGAAGAAAACCCAAGACGCTTCCCAATACCGGCACTGTAAGTGAAGAAAACCCAAGGCTCTTCAATTGCTGTGCTTTCTCCTTCAGTTGAAAAATCAGGTGGGGTAAGCTGACAGGGCCACCCAGTAAGTGAATTTAAGCTGGTTCATTAGGAACCAGCAAAAAGTGAATGACCAACTTAAGTAGAGACACTGTAAGAGAAGGAATATCAGGACAATCCCACTTAGGAGAGACTTAAGTCTCCTAGTTCACACAGGTACTGCATACATGGATCCCCCCCCCCCAAAAAAAAGAAAAGCAGCCTTACACTTAAATGTACAGGGTGATTGAAAAGTAACTCCTTATTTTAAAAATCTTATAATTTATTTTTTAATCATTATTTTTACAAAAAATAAATATGAGAAGAACAAACATAACATGGAGTTTTATTTAAAATTCTTCTTGAGCACAGTTCGTACACAGTGAAAAGAAAAGTCACTTTCCCTTGCTGCTTGTCGAATGAACTTTTTTGGGCTCTGAGTGAACATTTCTTGAATTGTTCTCACTACCTCCGGGTCACTGGTATTGGAAGGGCGACCACTTCTTTGAGCATCCATTACAGAACCTGTCGCCATGAGTTTTGCATGACAGTTCTTGATGGTCTTTGCATCGATCTGAGCATGTTTTCCTTTGATGGTCCTCCACCATCTTTGCACTTGAACAACTGATTTCCAAACTTCGTAGCGTGCCGCTAACTGGGCACAATCTTGTAAAGTTAAACGTCTGGACATCGTTACGAGGCTTCGAATTTTAAAACAAAATAATCAATCTTAAAAGAAAAACAACAATACAGATTTAATTGTCATAGATTAAGGAACATACATTAAACTTCATATAAAAAATGTAAAAATAGTTTAAAATAGGGAGTTACTTTTCAATCACTCTGTATATTTAATGGAGTTCAGCCTTAAATAAATATTTGAAGCCATTATCTTCCTGCGTTAATATTTCATTTCTTGCTTTACTTGTCCTTAAACATTTCTCTGTATGCGTTAAAAGAAAAGTGTTGGAAGAAATCATGGCGGAACTGTAATCGCCTGAGTTAAACTGTCAGGTCCTATTACTGTAACCCCTATGATTCTTCCCTCTGACATGATGCGGAAAGGCTGTTTGTCGTGTGTTGTTTTTAAAAATAAAAGCACAGAGCAGGCACGGTAAATGTCACGGGGGGAGACGTCATCCTGGAACATCAAGCTACTTAGAGGCAATTGTTTGCATTATCTGGAACAGTTACATGGGGTTTATCATCTAAAAATATACTATAATATACATCATCACCTAGAGATAGTACACTTGATTAGTAGTAATGTTGGTATAAGGTTAATGGACCAAAGTGAAGGCAAACATTCTATGGGCTAAACCAAGCTTCTCAAAATATAAAGTGTTGATTCTACGGAACTAGTGACTTAAAGTGTTTGTATACCCCAAACGTTTTATTTTAGTTCAGGTTGGAGCAATGAAGGGTTAGAACCTGCCAGGTTCTTGTTATTGTTTGTATTCCCTCTAGAGAGATAGAGAGTGATGGGGAACCCAAAAATTTAGAGTTGTCGCTGGAAAAGGATTAAAGAGGATTAAAAGTCTTCCAGTGGGGGCACCTGTTTCATGGATAACTGTCTAAAAGGGAAGTCCCCACGCCCGCTTTGTAGCAACTTCCTCTCTCTTCCTGTTGCATCTTCATGACTGGAGTTGAAAGGAAATTTCTCCAATGAGAAACAGACAGCAAGGAATAATAGGGATCTTAAACATTACCTAATCTATCCATAACTAAAAATAAATTTCTGTGGTTCACACACCATCCAGGAAGAGACTGATTTAAGAATTAAAGGTTGCAAAGGTTTGTTTTGTGTGTTTTTTTTTTAAAAATAACATACATGTTATACTTACCTGCTTTATGCAGTGGTTTTCCACAGAGCTGCCCCAAATGTCCTTTTCTGGGGTCCCCCACTGGCGCTCTTGGCTCTCCCTCTTCTTCATGTGCCACCATAGGAAGCCACTTCCTGTGGTGGCACACATGTGAGCTCAATCCCAAGCCAGGCTGTGTGTGTGTCTATTGACACGCATAGCACAGCTTGGTTCCGCCCCCCACTACCTCCTCACAGTATTTGATCAACTGCCTCAATCCCTGTGAGGTGAGAGAGCAGCTCTGATGCTCTTGTGCACAGTGCTAGATCAAGGTCAGGCTCAGGGAAGTATTTGGGTTGAGCTGACCATGAAAGTTTTTTACCTTAATGCAGAGAATGCATTAAATTAAAAAAACCTTTAGCCTTTACAACACTTTAAAATCTTGACTTTTAAAGCAGAGC
This sequence comes from Staurois parvus, assembly GCF_062004578.1. Classification (NCBI taxonomy): domain Eukaryota; kingdom Metazoa; phylum Chordata; class Amphibia; order Anura; family Ranidae; genus Staurois; species Staurois parvus. The sequence continues at coordinate 4,317,018 of NW_028317969.1, forward strand.
TGAAGTCTGCAAAGTCTGCAATACCTCCTCTGCAGCAATGCATTGCCCTCAAGCATGACAGTGCCAACATCTTCTTCCAGGTTTGGGATCTTTGATAGGCCAACCTGGATTCATACACATTCTGCCCATGCACATGGGAGTTAATAAATCCAGGCATCAAGGCATGCTTAGAATGTACAGTACATTAAGCTTTCTGCTTTAGGTTGTTGAAGTAGTACAGCTTTACCTTTCAGGGATAGGCGTGAGTGCTATCTATAGTTATGGCCAACAATATTGGGCACCCCTGCATTTCTATCAGATAATGCACCACTTCGCCCAGAAAATTGCTGCAATTACAAATGTTTAGGCATTCTCATGTTTATTTCTTTTGTTTGTATTGGTATGAAACAAAAAAGTGGAGAAACAAAAAACCAAATCTGACACGTTCTACACAAAACCCAAAAATGGACTGGACAAAATAATTGGCACCCTCAATTTAATATTTGGTAGCACACCCCTTGGAAAAAATAACTGAAATAAATCACTTCCTGTAACCATCAATTAGTTTCTTCCACGTCTCTACTAGAATTTTGGACCACTCTTCTTTCTCCAACTGCTCCAGGTGTTTCAGATTGGAAAGGTTCCTTTTCCCAACTGTTGTTTTGAGATCTCTCCACAGGTGCTCTATGGGATTGAGATCTGGACTCATTGGTGGCCAGTTCAGTACTCTCCAGCACTTTTTCTGAAACCATTTCTGGGGGCTTTTTGATGTGTGCTTTGGGTCATTGTCCTGCTGTAAGACCCATGACCTCTGACAGAGACCCAGCTCTCTGACACTGGGAACTACATTGCACCAAAGAATTCTTTGGTAGTTTTCAAATTTCATAATGCCATGCACACGGTCAAGACATCCAGTGCCTGAAGCAGTAAAGCAACCCCAAAACATCAGTGAAACTCCACCATGTGTGACTGGAAAGACTGTATTCTTTTCTTTAAAGGCCTCATTTTTTTTTATAAAAACAGCAGAATGATGGGCTTTACTGAAAAGCTAAAATTTTGTTTCATCTGTCCACAGCACATTCTCTCAAAAGGATTTTGGCTTCCTCCAAAACTCCAATCTATGTTTCTTTGTCAGCAGTGGGGTCCTCCTGGGTCTCCTACAATAGCGTCCCTTTTCATTCAGATTGTGACGTATAGAGTGAGCTGATACAGTTGTACTCTGTGCCTGAAGGTCAGCTTGAATTTGTCTGGAAGTCATTCGAGGTTCTTTAGCCACCACTCGAACAAATCTTTGCTGCAATCTTTGATCACTTTTTCTCTTTCGTCCATGTCCAGGGAGATTAGCTACATGTGCTATGTTGCACACAGTGGACACAGGAACAGTAAGATCTCTAGAGATGGACTTGTAACCTTGAGATTGTCCATGCTTTTCCACAATTTTTGTTCTCAAATCCTCAGACAATTCTTTGCTGCTCTTTCTCTTCACCATGCTCCATGTGGCACATAGAGACACACAACAGAAAGGTTGAGTCAAGTTTTCACCATTTTAGCTGGTGTGATTTCTATATTGTCAGCACCTGTTCATTGATACAGGTGAGTTTAATTACAAATTACAGGAGTATTACAAACTGGGAATGCAATTATTTCTTACACTTTTGAGAAGGTTCTAATAATTTTGTCCAGTCCATTTTTGGGGTTGTGTGGAATGTATCAGATTTGGCCTAAACATTTGTAGATGCAACAATTTCCTGGGCAAAGTGGTGCATTATCTGACAGAAATGCAGGGGTGCCAATATTGTTGGCCATGACTGTACTTTGTATTAGAGCAGACGTTTAAGACCCATGTAAGACCTTGGTGGAGGTTGACCTGTTGATAACTGAAACCTTGGCCAGAGGCCAGACTACTGGAGGAGATTGAAACTGGCAGTAAAAAAAGACTTAAGGTTTCTCTCCATATAACCTTGATGGCAGGTTTGTTACGTAACAGTTTTCTGAATGCCTGTGTAGCGCTACCCCCACAGGAGTCGCTGGTTGTATTGAGTCCTCTGTTCTTATCTTGACCTCTACAAAGGCCTCTGTACCTCTGACACCTCAGATATACACGTCAATAGACACAGATTGATAACTTTTGGCTAGTGCATCAGGGTCACCCTAAAATGAGACTTGAGACCTTGAAGTATGATAACAAAATATATTGAGAATGTTACTCAAAAATGACAGACAAACACAATGTGGAACACTTGTTGACATATCCGATTTCAAACATCAAACTATGTGGTAGATTCTGGTAAGATTGCATAAATTGTGGCTTTCCCCACTGGAAATGAGCAAATAAGGTGATGGTGAATTTGTTATCAATAGAATAATAACTAAGTCACCTTGAGTCACTTATGGTGAGGAGGCCAGAGCCTAGGCTATAATGCAATAACTGCAAAGCAACTGTAAACTCTTGACTAGGCAGGATAACAGGTAATTTAATACAGTCCTCAAAGCAGGGGTGTTTTTCAGGGGGGCAGCAGCATTTTTTAGGGTCGTCCCTCGAAAGAAGGAAAGGAAGAAGAGACACATGCAGCACGGAGACCAGAAGGTGTATGCAGAGCCTGACTCCTGTTCCCGGGGATGTCCGGAGCTGCGAAGGTGAGTGTCTTATCTCTTGCCGGGGTGGGGGGGGGGGTTGCCAGTGTATGGGGGGCGGTGGTAGTGGAAGGCTCTCTCTCTGGTGGGTGTGGGGTGTTGTTGATCAAAATCAGGCTCTCTTCGTGGGGGAGGGGGGTGTTGGTCGGTGTCAGGGTTTCTCCGTAGGGAGGGAAGCCAATTTTTATTTTGCCAAGGGCAGCACGAAACCTAAATACACCACTGCCTCAAAGTAAGTCTTTGGCCAGCCAAGTTGGAGCTCTCAAAGAAGTTGGAACGCTAGAGGGAGTAATTTTTGCAACAAGGAAACAGTTGTAGAACACTGATTTCCTCCGAATACTGTATGGCGAAGTGTCCAGCAAGAGGTAAATTATCAGAGGTATAATATTAGATATCTCTCAAATGTTCAGGAACACAGTTCTGGACAACAGGACTGTTGCAGAAAGTTTATGGATGGTAGGGGGTGCCTTTAAGAGAGATAGTGCAGTGTGACTTTCCAATTATATCAATACAGGGCCGGCCGATATGTCACAAAGGATTAATGTCCACTCGTGACTCCAGGATATTTGTAGTAGAAGGTCTCCTTTAGTGATTAACTGGGGGCCTCCTTTAGGAGGAAACAATTCCAGATGAGCTTCTGCGGTAGTTCTACAATACAGCTGCACCCTTAGCTAGGCTCGACAGCAACTAGGAATCAGCAGGTCTGGATCCTTGGTGGCTCTGGTACTAGGCCTCAGGATGATCCCCATCGCCAGCAGACAGCAACACAGACTCGACTTGGCAGATTTCAGCAGCTTCCTCAGTTCTCTGGTACTGAGAGACACTGTCTCTCAAGTAATAGTTACATAGTTAGTCTGGCTGAAAAAAGGCAAAAGTCCATCCAGTTCAACCATAAAAAAAAAGTTATAATCCTACACCCACAGTTGATCCAGAGAAAGGCAAAAAAAACCCCAGCAAAGCATGATCCAATTTGCTCCTGCTGGGAAACAAATTCCTTCCTGATCCCCCGTGAGGCAATCGGATATTCCCTGGATCAACTTTACCTATAAATGTTAGTATCCAGTTATATTTTCTGTATTTAGGAAACAATCCGGGACTTTTTTGAAGCAATCCACTCAGTTGGACAGAACCAACTCTTGAGGGAGTCTATTCCACATTTTCACAGCTCTCACTGTGAAGAAACCTTTCCGTGTTTGGAGATTAAATGTCTTTTCCTCCAGATGTAAAGAGTGCCCCCTTGTTCTCTGTGATGACCTCAGGGTGAATAGCTCTACACCGAGTTCACTATATGAACCACTGATGTATTTATACATGGAGATCATATCCCCCCTTATGTATTATACATGTTGATCATATCCCCCCTTATGTATTAATACATGTTGATCATATCCCCCCTTATGTATTATACATGGTGATCATATCCCCCCTTATGTATTATACATGGAGATCATATCCCCCCTTATGTATTATACATGGAGATCATATCCCCCCCTTATGTATTATACATGGAGATCATATCCCCCTTATGTATTATACATGGAGATCATATCCCCCTTATGTATTATACATGGAGATCATATCCCCCCTTATGTATTATACATGGTGATCATATCCCCCCTTATGTATTATACATGGAGATCATATCCCCCTTATGTATTATACACGGTGATCATACCCCCCTTATGTATTATACATGTTGATCATACCCCCCCTTATGTATTATGCATGGAGATCATATCCCTCTTATGTATTATACATGGTGATCATACCCCCCCCCTTATGTAATATACATGTAGATCATATCCCCCTTATGTATTATACATGGTGATCATATCCCCCCCTTATGTATTATACATGGAGATCATATCCCCCCCTTATGTATTATACATGGAGATCATATCCCCCTTATGTATTATACATGGAGATCATATCCCCCCTTATGTATTATACATGGAGATCATATCCCCCCTTATGTATTATACATGGAGATCATATCCCCCCTTATGTATTATACATGGAGATCATATCCCCCCTTATGTATTATACATGGAGATCATATCCCCCCTTATGTATTATACATGGAGATCATATCCCCCCTTATGTATTATACATGGAGATCATATCCCCCTTATGTATTATACATGGAGATCATATCCCCCCTTATGTATTATACATGGAGATCATATCCCCCCCTTATGTATTATACATGGTGATCATATCCCCCCTTATGTATTATACATGGAGATCATATCCCCCCTTATGTATTATACATGGAGATCATATCCCCCCTTATGTATTATACATGGTGATCATACCCCCCCCTTAATCTCCTCTTCACAAGAGAGAATACATTCAGTTCCTCTAATCTTTCCAGTAATGCACAGTCTCTCCCTGTATCCATCTTTCTTTCTGACAGGACCTTTCCGTCTCCACACACTTTCCCAGACTGTCTTGTGGTTTCCGTGCTTTCGAATTTACATGAACAATTAAGGCATGCTGGCTTTTGTAGTACCCCCATGGACACAGAGCCTGACAATGACCAATAACACCCATGCCCCCCATCTGGGAGAGCCTTCTACTAACCCCCCTCCGGCGATAAAGAGAAATACACCCATCTTTACAGCTCCGGATATCCCTGGGAACAAGAGTCAGGCTGTACATACACCATCAAGCAGCCCGCAGCCTCTCTCAGATCCCACCTGGTTCCCTTCTTCTGGAGGGGAGGTGCTGCCCCCCTGAAAAATGCCGCCCTAGGCAAGTGCCTTGATTGCCTTGTGGTAAATACGCCCCTGGGGGTGGGTAAAACAAGGATGCTGTGCAGGTAACAGACATCCTCCTTAACAAGGACTGGTTGCCAGGACCCTGCCGTCTAAAAGGTCGTAATGGTACACAATGAAAACCTGTGGCTTTGTGTAACTAAAAGGCAGGCGTGATCCACCTCTGGCTTGTATACAAGTTTTGACCAATTTGTAGACATTTTCCAAGACACCTCTGAAGAAACCTCAAGGCACCCCAGGGTGCCTGGGCTCCTGGTTGAAAAAGGCTGCCCTAGACTGTAAGCTCCTTGAGTGCAGGGACCGATGTACATGCACAATATATGTAAAGCGCCGCATACATTTTTGATTCTATATAAATAAAAAGTCATGAACAGGTAGTGGACACCACAATTTTCACTGTCTGCATTTATTTCTGTTATTATTATTTATTTAATTTCACGATTATTATAAAAAAAATGGTGTCATATACAGCGATTGGATGTTAAAATATGCTCTGGGTTCTTTAGGTACATCACCTTCTTCATTCTCTTTTTTAAAACATTCTACAAGCCACTGGACACACCAGTGTCAGCTTCAAGTATAATCATTTTTAGCATAGGTTTTCGAGACCTCAAAATGATTTCAAGGGTTGCTCTGATCTACAAAGGTTGAGATAGTCTGACCTAGAGAATATGAAGGCTGCTATAAATAAAATCTAAATTAGCCAGTTGCCCAGGTTCAAGGCTGATACATTGGTTTGGATACATTCCGAGTCTCTGAAGTTTTGGCTTCATCCTCATGCTTGTTCCGGGTCAGAAAGGGCCGAAGACAGACATTTAGCATTTAAAGATCAGCCGTGACCATGCTCAGTATTTCCTTATGTGGAGGTTTCCTTTGAATGCATAATTTTCAAATGAAGATGTTTTACAAAGCGCAGGCACCATGCCGAGCATTGATCTGTTATTCTGCGCTCTCCGGTGTAGCAGTGATTAATCAGGAAACTGTAATTCTAATTAAAGTATTTTTTTTGTATTTGGCAGACAGTTGTAGACTAAATGATTACAAATGAAAGTGGAGCAGCTGTGCTACAATACTACTGAAGCGGCAGGGTGATTAAAGTATCATAATGGAAAATCAACCATCAGTATCTATACCTCCGATTGTTCTGAGAAGAGAATAATGGGAAATTATTCGCCATCCTAATATGTGCCATGGCAAATAGGTGTGGCTAAGAGATGCCATAGCAGAAAAATGAAAAAAAAAAAAGCTTTAAATGAAACTTATATCCACACATAAGAGTGGATACAGTGAAGGAAATTAGTATTTGATCCCCTGCTGACAGATGTTTTATACAGGTAACAAAATGAGATTAGCAGCACTCCCTTTAAGAGACTGCTTCTAATCTCAGCTTGTTACCTGTATGAAAGACACCTGGTAGCCAGAAATCCTGCTGAATGATAGGGGATCAAATACGTATTTCCTTAATGAACATGCAGATCAGTGCATCATTTGTTAGACATGCATTTCTTTTGAATTTTTTGTTGCTATTCTGTCTCTCAGTGTTACAATACACCTACCATTCGATTTTTAGATTATTTCTTTGTGAGTGGGCAAACATTCAAAATCAGCAGGGGATCAAACACTTATTTCCTTCACTGTACATACTGTCTGCTACCCGTGACACTCAATACTGCTGCATTTAGAGAACGGATCCCCTGAAGTCCCCCGCAGCTCTCGCTGGTTGCTCCCTCTGACCTCATATCATTACCGTATGACAATTATGTGAAGTCAGGGCGAAGAACCAGCAATAGACACTCATGGAAGTGTTGGTTTCCCAGGAGACTTCGGGTTACCAGATCTCTGTAATAGAACGGCACTGAGTGGCAAAAAAAAAATATAGGTATGTATACTTAACTCTACTCTAAGAATTTTTATAATGTGACACAATCTCTATAAATTAGAACTGCAGTCATTAATAAATAGAAATTAATAATAGCCCATTAAAAGATAAAATGAAAAAAAAAACATCCTTTCTTGCAATACATACCTTCAATCTAGAGCCTCCCCCCTGTAGCCACTAGATGTCACCAGGCAAAATGACCATCAGAGTCATTTAACCACTTGCCTACAGGGCACTTTCACCCCCTTCCTGCCCAGGCCAATTTCCAGCTTTCAGGGCTGTTGCGGATGACAATTGCGCGGTCATGCAACACTGTACCCATATGAAATTTTTATCATTTTTTTGGGTTTTTTATTTTTTCTTAAACAAACCAAAAACCACTGAAAATTTTGAAAAAAAAAAGTTTTTTCTTAGTTTTTGTTACAAAATTTTGTGAACAAGTGATTTTTCTCCTTCACTGATATGCGCTAATGAGGCTGCAGTGATGGGCACTGATAGGCTGCACTGATGGACACTGATAGGTGGCACTGATGGGCAATGATGAGGAGGCACTGGTAGGTGGCACTGATGGGCATTGACAGGTATCACTGATGGGCACTGAAAGGTAGCACTCATATATGGCACTTATAGGCGGCACTGATAGGCGGCACTGACTGGCACTGTTAGGCGGCACTGATAGGCAGCACTGATGGGCACTGATAGGTGGCACTGATGCACACTGATGGGCTGCACTGACTGGCACTGATAGGCGGCACTGACTGGCACTACTGATAGGTGGCACTGACTGGCACTGATGGGTGACACTGAAAGGCAGCTCAGATGGGCACTGATATGTGGCATTGATGTGGCACTGGCAGGTGGCATGGATGAGCACTGAGAGCTGGCACTGATGGACACTGACAGGTGGCGCTGCTGGGGCTACACTGATCATCAGGGCACACTGATCATCAGTGCTCTGATGATCAGTGTACATGTCTCCTCCGAGGAATGCCGATTATCGGCTCTCCTCTCCTCTCCAGCTGTCAGTGTGACAGCTCGTGAGGAGAGAAATGCCGATAACCGGCATTTCCCTGTTTACATGTGATCAGCTGTGATTGGACACAGCTGATCACATGACTGAGCCGACATCTACGGCTCTTTCCGTGATCGGTGATCCGCTGTGTCCGAGGGACACAGCGCACCACCAATCGCCGTGTTGCGCGCTCTGTGAGCCACGCATGCGCGGTTAGAATGGGAGGACGTCAAATGTAAGGTTCTGCACTTGGGGGCTAAGAATATGCATGCATCATACATACAAGGGGGGATACAACTGGGGGAATCAATGGTGCAGAAGGATCTGGGGGTTCTGGTAGATCACAAGCTTAATAATGACATGCAATGCCAAGCTGCGGCTTCTAAAGCGAGCAAAATCCTCTCTTGTATTAAAAGAGGTATAGACTCCAGAGGGAGATATCATATTACCCCGGTACAAATCATTAGTAACACCTCATCTGGAATATGCAGTTCAGTTTTGGGCACCAATTCACAAAAAGAACATTGGGGAACTGGAGAAAGTGCAGAGAAGGGCAACCAAACTGATAAGAGGCATGGAGGAGATCAGCTATGAGGAAAGATTAGAGGAAGTGAATGTATTCTCTCTTGAGAAGAGGAAATTAAGGGGGGATATGATCACCATGTATAATACATAAGGGGGGATATGATCTCCATGTAGTATACATAAGGGGGGATATGATCTCCATGTAGTATACATAAGGGGGGATATGATCTCCATGTATAATACATAAGGGGGGATATGATCTCCATGTATAATACATAAGGGGGGATATGATCTCCATGTATAATACATAAGGGGGGATATGATCACCATGTATAATACATAAAGGAGGATATGATCACCATGTATAATACATAAGGGGGGATATGATCACCATGTATAATACATAAGGGGGGATATGATCTCCATGTATAATACATAAGGGGGGATATGATCTCCATGTATAATACATAAGGGGGATATGATCTCCATGTATAATACATAAGGGGGATATGATCTCCATGTAGTATACATAAGGGGGGATATGATCACCATGTATAATACATAAGGGGGATATGATCTCCATGTATAATACATAAGGGGGATATGATCTCCATGTATAATACATAAGGGGGGATATGATCTCCATGTATAATACATAAGGGGGGATATGATCTCCATGTATAATACATAAGGGGGATATGATCTCCATGTATAATACATAAGGGGGATATGATCTCCATGTATAATACATAAGGGGGATATGATCTCCATGTATAATACATAAGGAGGGATATGATCTCCATGTATAATACATAAGGGGGGATATGATCTCCATGTATAATACATAAGGGGGGATATGATCTCCATGTATAATACATAAGGGGGATATGATCTCCATGTATAATACATAAGGGGGGATATGATCTCCATGTATAATACATAAGGGGGATATGATCTCCATGTATAATACATAAGGGGGATATGATCTCCATGTATAATACATAAGGGGGATATGATCTCCATGTATAATACATAAGGGGAGATATGATCTCCATGTATAATACATAAGGGGGATATGATCTCCATGTAGTATACATAAGGGGGGATATGATCACCATGTATAATACATAAGGGGGGATATGATCTCTATGTATAATACATAAGGGGGATATGATCTCCATGTAGTATACATAAGGGGGGATATGATCACCATGTATAATACATAAGGGGGATATGATCTCCATGTATAATACATAAGGGGGATATGATCTCCATGTATAATACATAAGGGGGGATATGATCTCCATGTATAATACATAAGGGGGGATATGATCTCCATGTATAATACATAAGGGGGATATGATCTCCATGTATAATACATAAGGGGAGATATGATCTCCATGTATAATACATAAGGGGGGATATGATCTCCATGTATAATACATAAGGGGGGATATGATCTCCATGTATAATACATAAGGGGGATATGATCTCCATGTATAATACATAAGGGGGGATATGATCTCCATGTATAATACATAAGGGGGATATGATCTCCATGTATAATGCATAAGGGGGGATATGATCTCCATGTATAATACATAAGGGGGGATATGATCTCCATGTATTATTCATAAGGGGGGATATGATCTCCATGTATTATTCATAAGGGGGGATATGATCTCCATGTATTATTCATAAGGGGGGATATGATCTCCATGTATTATTCATAAGGGGGGATATGATCTCCATGTATAATACATAAGGGGGGATATGATCTCCATGTATAATACATAAGGGGGGATATGATCGCCATGTATAATACATAAGGGGGGATATGATCGCCATGTATAATACATAAGGGGGGATATGATCTCCATGTATAATACATAAGGGGGATATGATCTCCATGTATAATACATAAGGGGGGATATGATCACCATGTATAATACATAAGGGGGGATATGATCACCATGTATAATACATAAGGGGGATATGATCTCCATGTATAATACATAAGGGGGGGGTATGATCTCCATGTATAATACATAAGGGGGGATATGATCACCATGTATAATACATAAGGGGGATATGATCACTATGTATAATACATAAGGGGGGATATGATCTCCATGTATAATACATAAGGGGGGATATGATCTCCATGTATAATACATAAGGGGGGATATGATCTCCATGTATAATACATAAGGGGGGATATGATCTCCATGTATAATACATAAGGGGGGATATGATCTCCATGTATAATACATAAGGGGGGATATGATCCCCATGTATAATACATAAGGGGGGATATGATCTCCATGTATAAATACATCAGTGGTTCATATAGTGAACTCTGTGTAGAGCTATTCACCCTGAGGTCATCACAGAGGACAAGGGGGCACTCTTTACGTCTGGAGGAAAAGAAATGTAATCTCCAAACACGGAAAGGTTTCTTCACAGTGAGAGCTGTGAAAATGTGGAATAGACTCCCTCAAGAGTTGGTTCTGGCCAGCTCAGTGGATTGCTTTAAAAAAGTCCTGGATTCTTTCTTAGATACACAGAATATAACTGGATATAACATTTATAGGTAAAGTTGATCCAGGGAATATCCGATTGTCTCTCGGGGGATCAGGAAGGAATTATTTTTCCCAGCAGGAGCAAATTGGATCATGCTTTTGCTGGGTTTTTGCCTTCCTCTGGATCAACTGTGGGTTTAGGATTATAACTTTTTTGTTTTTTAATGCTTGAACTGGATAGACGTTTGTCTTTTTTCAGCCAGACTATGTATCTTGATACTCACACTAAACATTTTAAAGTGGTTCTAAAGGCTTAAAGTTTTCTTTTACCTTAACACATTTTCTGCATCAAAGTGGTTCCAAACCTCAGACATGAAATATGAACAAAGCATATCCCTCTAGTATGTGCTTGTCTCGGTCCAGAGCACCATGTGTCATTTCTGTCTGCTGCTTCGTTCCTCTGCTACCAGCATGAATCACATCTGACAAGTTTTCCTGACACCAGGAGAAAAGTGGTGACAAGGTAGGGACCTCCAGCAGATTGGCAGCCTCAGCTCTGTTCCTATGAGCTGTGTGAAGGGGGGGGGTGTGTCCCTTCCCTCCAATCAGCTCTCAGAGCTCTCCTTACTCAGCTGCACAGAGTGTAACTTCATCTCTCCTCCCACTTTTTTTCTGAATTCTCTGATAAGCTGTAAAAATTCTGGACTTTGAACAGATGTAGAGAAGAGAAGACCGCAGATAAACAGGTTCAACTTATGTAGGAGGATTTGTTTCATCTCTGTGTATCACATGAGGCCAGTCACTTCACTGGGTATATGGAAGGGTTTACAACAAATTTTAGGTAAAAAAAAAAAACCTTTTACTGCATGTTCCCCCCTCCCTAAAGTTTCTATTGATCTAGTCAGATTTTGTGCAGGGTGCTCAAGTTCCTCCACATCAAACCATGGATTGGGTTTGTGCATCTGAAATAATAAGTTGGAGAGGTGTCCACCTGGGGTGGACTGACAACTCATGGGGCCCCCCAGCAATAGGGGATCATGGGGCCCCTGTGTCCTTGCCCAAACTCAAAAAAGCCTATGAAAAAGGTACATCTCATAGGGCCCCCTACTGACCCCGGGCCCTTGGGCAGTGCCCGAGTTTCCAAATGGTCAGTCCGCCCCTGGTGTCCACATACTTTTGACCATATAATGTATACTATTTAACTGATTTTCTACCGTGGTATGTTTTTCAATGGTGAAGTGGTGAAGTAAGCAGCACTGGAGAAAACATACACATGGGTGGTTGTTGTGCCCAGGGGCGGACTGACCATTTGGAAACTCGGGCTCTGCCCGAGGGCCCGGGGTCAGTAGGGGGCCCTATGAGATGCCCCTGGTACCTTTTTGATAGGCTTTTTTGAGTTTGGGCAAGGACACAGGGGCCCCATGATCCCCTATTGCCCGGGGGCCCCATGAGTTGTCAGTTCGCCCCTGGTTGTGCCTATTAATGGCTGAGAACTGAGATGGCTTAAACCACAGATTTTGGTACAGGACCACTTCATCAGGCATGCTTGATGAAGGGATCCTGCATAGCCCTGAAATATTGAAATTTTGTTGCTATGATGTGATCACTTTAATAAATTGCTGGATACTCTTTGGAAGATCCATGGTGTACAGGCAATATATTAACTCTTCATTTCCCTTATCATGCTCATCTGCACAATAACCCTTTCACCTTCATACTGTATGTAATCCGTACATTAACCCCTTCACCTCCTCCCTCCCTGTGTATAACCTGTACAATAATATATTTAGTGCACCACTTCCAAATTCCAAATACTAACACGCACACACACACACAAAATCCTGCCATGTTTTTTCATTTGCAAGAAAATAATGGCAAAAAATTAACTCACCTCGGGGTGTCCACTGTCCAAAGAGGGGTCATTTGGGGAGTTTTCATGCTATTTTTCCATTTTTATTTGCTAAATTTTATAACAAAAAGTTAGGGAAACAGTGTTTTTTTGCAAAATGTTTTGTTATATTTCCTCAATTTAGTAAAAAATAAAACCCAGTGGTTATTAAATCCCACTACAAAGTTTTTTTTCTGTCTATAAAAGTGATATAAAATGAATTTGGGTACAGTGCTGCATGACAGGGTAAATGTAATTCAAACTATGACAACACTGAAAAATAGACTGGTAATGAAGGAGTATTACAGGTTGGTATTGAAATGGTTAAAGGAAAACTTTAATGGTTTTGTATCAGCTTTATTTTATTTTTTAAAGCTTTTACATTTTTTAAATTGTATTGTTTACTACAGTCTGACAGTCCTCATTTGTGTTGGAGCAGCTTTAAATTAGTGTAATATTATGAGGTCATCCGTTACTAATTTTTTTGGCTCCTGTTAGCTTTGTCCAGAAGCATCCACATATTTCTTTTAAGCCCTGTTCCCAATGCTTTTGTAGGCTATTTATTATTATTATTATTATTACCATAACAGAAGCAAATGCAGGCGCTCACAAAGGAAATTGGATTATTAATGGTCCGGAGGTTACCACTGAAATTAAGTCTGGATTTTTTGGCTCTAGCAGCACAATAATTCTCACACTGATAGCCAACATATGGTACATGGAACATCTACACCCATCCAAATAATTGGATTCAGGTGTTCCAATCACCTCCATGGCCACAGGTGTAAAAAATCCAGCACCTAGGCATGCAGACTGTTTCTACAAACATTTGTGAAAGAATGGGTCGCTCTCAGGAGCTCAGTGACTCCAGGCGTGGTCCCGTGATAGGTTGTCACCTGTGCAATAAGTCCATCCATGACATTTCCTGGCTACTAAATATTCCACAGTCATCTGTTAGTAGTATTATAACAAAGTGGAAGCAACTGGGAACAACAGCAACTCAGCCACCAAGTGGTAGGCCACATCAAATGAGAGAGCCGTGTCAGCACATGCTGAAGCGCACAGTGCCAGAAGTCGCCAACTCTCTGCAGAATCAATAGTTAAAGACCTCCAAACTTGGTGTGGCCTTCAGATTAGCACAACAATAGTGCATAGAGAGTTTCAATGCAAAAGGTCGGATGCTGTGGTGTAAAGCACACCACCACTGGACTCCACTAGAGCACTGGAGACACTCTGCTCTGTCTGGCAATCCGATGGATGTGTCTGGGTTTCGTGGGTGCCAGGAGAATGGTACTTGCCTGACTGCATTGTGCCAAGTGTAAAGTTTGGTGGAGAAGGGATTATGGTGTGGAGTTGTTTTTCAGGGGCTGGGCTTGGCCCCTTAGTTCTAGCGAGGGAAACTATTAAGATGTCAGCACACCAAGACATTTTGGACAATTTCATGCTCCCAACTTTGTGGGAACAGTTTGGGGATTGCCCCTTCTTGTTCCAACATGACTACGCAAGGATGAATGGGTTGGGGTAGAGGAACTTGACTGGCCTGCAAGGAGTCCTGACCTCAACCCATTAGAGCACCTTTGGGATGAATTAGAGCGGAGATTGCGAGCCAGGCCTTCTTGTTCAACATCAGTGCCTGACCTCATAAATGCTCTTCTGGAAGAATGGTCAAACCTTCCCATAGACACTCCTAAACCTTGTGGACAGCCTTCCCAGAAGAGTTGAAGCTGTTATAGCTGCAAAGGGCGGGCCAACTCGATATTGAACCCTACGGACTAAGACTGGGATGCCATTAAAGTTCATGTGCGTGTAAAGGCGGGCGTCCCAATACTTTTGGCAATATAGTGTAAGTTAAAGCAAAACTCTGTCTTTGTATTTATTACTACCACCTCAATAGGATTGTTAAATAAAAAGATGGAGTTCCAATATAGCAACACTCTTCTTATGCTTCAGCATTGCGCTCCACATCCACCTTGTTCGCTTGTTACTGCTTACTACTTAGGGAGCTGTAGGGAAGCACAAATGTTGAAGTAAAGATTTGTAAATGGGCTGTAATAGCCATGATCGCAATCTCATGTGATCTTTCTCTAGTATATGACTCTCCTCTTGAGTCTCCTGACATATGTAACCAAGTCTAGTGCCCTGACAAGATCATCCAGTGCCCAGGACAAAGATGCCAATCTGTGCTCCACCATCTCCCATTGTTGGCACCCCTGATCATTTTCCATAGCTCGAATCTATGATACTAGCACTACTGTGTGGCTTCTGTCTGTTTGTCTGCAAGTAAAAAAAAAAAGAAAGTTGGGTGCCATCTGACACCCTCAAAGTGCCAGTACTCAATGTGGACCATACCCACCTAAGTGTACCACTGGTAGACAATGGACCTCACCATTAGATACATCACTGCTCCTCAGCTCAGACACCTCCTGTCAGGTAGGGGAGTCCCCAGGCAGCAGGGAGGGTCAGTAAAGGATGAAAAGGGTGAGGGAGGGCTCTTAGCTCGGTTTTATGTACTCTATGAGCCCATGGCACCCCCTTCCCAACACATAGAAACCGTGTCCTGGACAGCTACCCCTCCTGCCTCCCCACCCTTCCTTTCTTCCAATCTTGAGCCTGCCCCGGTCATGTTCCTAGTCTCCAAGTCTTTGACAATCTTCTTCGGTATGTCTGCAGTCTTTGACCATCTCATTTAGCATGATGTTTTGCATGCTACTTTTTTTTTCTGGGTCAGTAGTTTAGAAAGAATTAAAGAAGGTGGTAACTAGCATGTTTAGAAGGTGAGCAATGACAGGTCTTTTGTATATGTCCTTATAGGTTCATTTTAAACCAGGTGCGGACTGACCAGTCATGGGGCCCCCGGGCAATAGACGATCATGGGGCCCCTGTGTCCTTGCCCAAACTAAAAAAAGCCTATGAAAAAGGTACCAGGGGCATCTCATGGGGACCCCTACTGACCCGGGCCCTCGGGCAGTGCCCAAGTTTCCAAATGGTCAGTCCGCCCCTGCTTTAAACTGAAAGGCACACATACACAACTAAATGAGTCAGTGCAGTGATAGACCCCCATTCATCCTTCTCTCCTGCTCATCCTGCTCTGTTCTGACAGCTCTGCTAGATGTTTCATTTAGAGATATAAAGGGAGAGTCTGAAAGAAAACAGCTTCTGCTGATTTTATGCTCGCTTTAAAACTTCCACATATGAAATAAAACTGACTCAAGACCAAAACCATTTGCACGCACCCAAAACTGAAAGAGGAACTAGAGAATTCTCTAGCTCAAGTAATATTCTCTAATCTTGGAGAGCTGTCACCTTATGCCAGCTGTCCACAGGCTGAAGATGATAAGAGTTGTAGTTCCGTCACCGATAAGTGCTGAATCTTGATTTTATCTGGCTGAAAGGACAAGAAGTCCCTAACTTCAGAGAGGGTGATTTATAACCACATGGAAATTAATGGGGTTAGGAAACAAACAGCCATGGCATTCTGTGCACATCGGACATTTGCCAGACAGATCGTGATGAATGGCTTACATACACAGTCTAGGCAGCTTCAACATACAGCTCAGTCTACAATACTCTCTGCCTTGTTTCATTTTTCTTTCTTCTTTTTTATTTTGTTTACTTCAGGCAGCAGACTTGCCAAAAAATAAGCATATGAAAAGGCAACAGATAAATTCTAAATATAATGAATTCAGCTCTTGAAAATTGGCATTTTAACTATGTAAAGTCCATGTTGGGTTTTTTTTATTTGTTTGTAATTGACCTAGAACAATGTCCAAGGCCAGGAAAGCAGTAATGTCTAGGGAGAGACAAGTGTAAACATAGAGAGTCAGAGATTGGAAACCTGGAGAACAATCTGCCACAGCAGTACCAAGTCTAAATTAGCTCTAAAATGAGAAATTCCCACCATTTTCTGCCTCGGTGATTATGGTCATCAAGACAAATAGGGATGGTAAATCTGCCAAGTTGGGACACAGGTGGCAATTAAAATGAGGATTCCAACCCCTCATAACTCTATCCAAAGCTCTTGGGGCAAGTCTGATGTATTTTGAGAGCCATTGGCAGTTAATACCAGAGCAGCGGCTGCATCTGATTGGATGCAGCCACTTTTTGACCAAAATTGTTTCCTCCAGCTCCTTTGATTTTTCATTCAAATTATGTTGGGCAGAATGTAGGATGTTGGGTAGGATGGTGGCATATACTATGCAACCAGAATTTGCTTAGTGTATGACTAGCTTTAGAGTAACAATGCTGAACCTTCATAGACTCACACTAAGACAGCGTTGTGACCCTAGGAGTGGAAGTTTCCATCACAGCTAATACTAGCAGGGCAACAGGCCTCAACAGAAGAATAAGATGCCTCAAGAGAAAAGGAGACTACCTATAGGAGATAAAGAGCTACCACTGGCTATTTTTAGCTTGAGGGTTTACATAGACCATATCATACAACCAATTATAATGAGATCTAATTGGTTGTATGATATAGTGCAATGTTGGGATATGGTGTCTAACTGGGAGTGGGCTCAGTGTTATGATAGAAGGCAACCTATAAGAGATAACTAGCTGTTTGTTGGCTAGTTTTAACTTTAGTGTTTACATAGACCCTCTAAATGTTGGATTTAATTAGTTGCATGATATGGTGTAATATGGGGATGAGGTGTGTAATTGGGTAAGAGCTCAGCGTTCCGATAGGAGGCTACCTATAAGAGATAAGAAGCTACCATCGGCTTTTTTTAACTGTAAGGTTTACACAGACCATATCATACAACCAATTATAATGGGATCTAATTGGCTGTATGATATAGTGCAATGTTGGGATATGGTATCTAATTCGGTGTGGGCTCAGTGTTATGATAGAAGGCAACTTATAAGAGATAAGGAGCTACCATTGGCTAGTTTTAACTTTAGGGTTTGAATAGACCATATCATACAACCAATTATAATGGTATCTATTTGGTTGTATGATATGGAGCAGGGACGGACTGACCATTTTTAAACTCGGGCACTGCCCAAGGGCCCGGGGTCAGTAGGGGGCCCCATGAGATGCCCCTGGTACCTTTTTCATAGGCTTTTTTGAGTTTGGGCAAGGACACAGGGGCCCCATGATCCCCTATTGCCCGGGTGCCCCATGAGTTGTCAGTCCGCCCCTGATATGGAGCAGTGTTGGGATATGGTGTCTAATTGGGTGAGGGCTCAATGTTATAATAGGAGGCTACCTATAAGAGATAAGGAGCTACCATTGGCAAGTTTTAACTTTAGGGTTTGCATAGGTCATATCATGCAACGAATTAAAATGGGATTTATTTAGTTGCGTGGTATAGTGTAATATTGGGATGTGGTGTCTAATTGGGTGAGGCCTCAGTGTTATGATAGGGTTTACATACACATTAGTTAAAATCTGGGTGACTGAATACACTACCCTGCACCAATAAATTAAATATCAGCTGGTATTTTACCAAAATTTTTTTTTATCATATAGCAAATTTATTTCTGCATTATCAGATGTTCGGCGCTCTAATTGTAGACATATCACAAACACTTCGTGAATTCAAAATTCCTATCTTATCAATCTAGTATTATCAATCAACCATTAAATGAAGAAGAATAACACTAATGCACTGAGACACCTGTCCAACATTCTTATCATGGTTCATTAGGTAATGTCTCCGTGATTAGAGAAAAAAGCACATTCCTTAATCACTTTAGATTTCCAGATGATTTAACTACTTGCTGACCAACAAGTAAAGGATAGTTTTACCCAAACCAAGGAACCATTTCTCAATCTCCTTGTACTTTCTACCGCCCATGTATCCATTCTCCATTTCAATAAACATTTAAAAAGCAATTTCAGAGAACAAGTGAACCTAAGTACATTGTTAGTGCTCATCAGGACCTGTATTAAACTCAAAGAGTCCCTTCAGTTTACCTTAAAGTGACCCCTCACTTTAAGGTTTTAATTTGCGATGAACCCCAAGGTTTGATTTTTGAGTTTGCTACAAATCCCAAGCATTTGCAAAATACAAGAAACTCACATTTTTGGCCAGGAAGTTCTTAGGTTCATCACCAAAAACAAGGAATGACTTATAAGGCAGTTTAAAGTCTTAGCTACAAAGCCAATAATTTTAAGGAATGGATAATTTAGCCCCCTTTCTATAAAAGCAAAGGCTTACAGCAGCCATATTGTCGACATATGTTGTTCCTGCTAAGGAGACCTGACAATTTGTTATTTTATTTTGTTTTTTTTTATTTTGGAACTGGTTCATGCCCCTTTTGGCAGTGGCCACCCTTTTGTTTGACAATAGCTTGCTTATCAATTCTACACAAGGGTTTCTCCACAAAGTTTCCGAACTTCAAGCAAAATTCATGAAACTGTTGGATGCCTAGTCATTCCACTTGCCATCCGTAGTAGTATATACAATGATCGTTTAAAATAATGAACAAAAATTCAGTGCTCACATGATGTGGAATGGGATGGTAACATCAAGCACAGAGGGAGGAAATTAAGGAAAGGACTGGGCACAGAAATAAATGAAGAGGAGTCACTGGGTGGAATGGTCCATGGGATGGGCAATGTGAGGAGAAGGCAGACCGATGAGCCAAAGCACCTGGATGGAAGCCGGCAAGTCTCGTCAGGGATGGTGGAGATCCTAAGAGACCTTAGAAGTGGCGGGGCGGATTTGGTAGGTGCGTTCTGGGCTGGATGGTGGAAGAAGGGATGGATTGGAAGGCAAATGCCTGGGAAAACCCTGGCGACCTCCTTTTCTTCTGCACACTTGCCATCCACAGGCTGTTTATACCATAGTTTTGCTCTCCTCCAGGGAGCCAGAAACAAAGGTAAATGATGTCAGGATGATGAGCAGGAGCAGATTGGGGAACATCTGTTCCCTAATCTGCTCTTTGATAAATGAACCCAGAAGTGCTGAGCTCTGACATGTTTGGTATCTGTTTACTTGATGGTATCTACTTGGTATCTATTTACTTGATCCAATCCCAATCTTTTTGTATTTTTCCAAAAAGTGGGTGTTATATTGTGCTTGTGTGCACTAAAATTTATTTTGGTGTATTTTTTTCTGAAAATTTACAAACAGTAGGTGGGTAAATATCATGTAGCCTAAAAACTTGCAGCTGCCACTGTTTTCTTCTATGGGGCTCATGCTTTTAGAAAAAAAAATAATTTGGGGTTCTAAGTAATTTTTTAGCAAAATGTGTAGATGCTTGTGAAAAATCTCTCCAAAAGTGAAGTGGATGAAGGAAACCTATACTGAGGGGGGACGAAGGCTACCAGTACTGTCCTCCCCTGAGTAAGCTAGTTGCATTGCTGGTTCTGACTTTAGTACTTTCTAAGGGTTATTTAAAAAAAAAAGAACATTTATGTCAGAAGCGTTCATGCAAGGTGGCCGAAATATCCCTGTACTATTTTTCTAACAGATTAACGTGTAAACCCAAATAATCAAAGACTGTCCATTCATGCTAAATTACATTGTTTTCATACCCACACTTCCACTAGAGCATTTGTTTTCTGTAGACTGCAAAAATCCTGGTTGATCCTTCTGTTCACTGTCCCTCCCTTTTTGTTTGTGTCCCCTCTGCAGCCAGAGATTGTGTAAACCAGCTTTCAGGGGCGGACTGACAACCCATGGGGCCCCCAGGCAATAGGGGATCATGGAGCCCCTGTGTCCTTGCCCAAACTCAAAAAAGCCTATGAAAAAGATACCAGGGGCATCTCATGGGGCCCCCTACTGACCCCAGACCCTCGGGCAGTGCCCGAGTTTCCAAATGGTCAGTCCGCCCCTGCCAGCTGTTGACATCTACTGAGCATGCTCCAGTTTCAGTTACCTTCTAAGCTGTTAATTTCCTCCATCTTTTTTATTATCTGTGCAGCTAATTGGGTGTATACACAGGGATACTTAACACTTTCCTCTCTCTCTCTCTCCCCTTCCATGTCCTCATATTGCTGAATACTATGGGAGTGGGATATAAGATGGTGATTGATGGTGGCTCCACCTACCTGGTGGTCCCAGCACATACACACAGTAGACAGAGGTTGGAGGGGAGTGACCCAGCCTTTGATTGGTAGAACTGCCTCCAGATCTATTTACTGTGTGGACAAAGTGAAAGCTATTGTCAGTCAACTTAAATTCCACCTACACCTAGCAGCATATTAACCGCAAGGCAAACAAGGCATTTGCCTAGGGCGACAATTTTCAGGAGGGCGTCACCACCCCCCAGAAGACGCGACACAAGTGGCAGGAATGGGGACCTGGTCAACTGCGCCATGAGATCCAAGGAGGCTGTGCGCTGCTGGAGGGTGCTGGGATGGCAGGCTGCTTCCTTCAATCCAGAGGTTATGGTTAGTGCATGAACTGGGTGGTTGCAGCACAAGAGGGGAAGGGGCGAGGGGGATGTGTGTTGGTTGGTGGCAGCAGCGGGGGGTTGGGGGGGATTGTGGTGATGGGCTGTGGTGATGGAGGGTGGTAGTGGTGGTCGGGGGGGGGGCCCTATTATAGTGCACTAAATACACCACTGCCTGCACCATGCTATTGCAAAAAAATAATAAACATTTGCTTTGAAATATAGATTTCTAATGAGCTTTAAAACTTTCCCTACAACCAGGTTCACACTGATACGGTGCGGGAAACGCTGCGAATCCTGTACGTTTCCCACACCGCCTTACAATCACATAGCGATAATTTAACATGTCAGTGTTAAATTAATAAGAAAATGCATGCGAGCGCTCATAAAACCAGCAGCTAGAACACTCAAGGAATCACAATGACCTCGCAAAACAAACTGTAAGATATAGTGCAGCGCTAAAAATTTAATAAATACTCATATAGTTCAATAAATGTTCATAAAATCTTGTGCATAGTCATGAAGAGCTTCCTCTTTTGAAATACACTGATGCCAAAAAAAATCATATAGCAGAAATGCGCACTCACCGACCGCGCATTAAAATAATGTTTTAATGCGCGGTCAGTGAGTGCGCATTTCTGCTATATGATTTTTTTGGCATCAGTGTATTTCAAAAGAGGAAGCTCTTCATGACTATGCACAAGATTTTATGAACATTTATTGAACTACATGATTATTTATTCAATTTTTAGCGCTGCACCATATCTTACAGTGTTAAATTAATGACATCCCGAAACAGATCGCAAAATGCAATGCAGGGAGAACACCCATGCGATGCGATTTACTTGCAGGTAAAAAAGGGTCCTGTACCTTTTTGGTGCGGATTGCACTGCACAGATGCTGCATGTAATTTGCACTGGAATGCGGTATGAACCCAGTCTGAGGTCATGTGACCTCTGAACAGCAACGATTAAGAAGGTACTCAGCTTTTTTTTTTTATTTAAATAAAATAATTTAAATTCGGTGATCTTTCTACAAAAATAGATTGAATGATGGCAATTAAAAATTGTATGCTATCACTTTAAATCCTATATTGTCGCTCCATCTTGTTACCAAAATGCAGCACAGGCGTACCTCGGTTTACAAATTTAATTTGTTCTGCGGGACTTTTCATATTGCAAAAGATTCATAAACCGAAACGCGGTTTCCCAAGGAATACATTGAAAACCAATTAATCCGTTCCGGAGGTCAGAAAAAAGTAAAAAAAAAGTCTTATCTGTTCAAAACTCTTTATAAAGTGCACTTTAAAGGCATAAATACTGTACAGGGACATGATTAAAAAGAAAATTCGTAAATGCATTGAAAACCAATTAATTCCTTCTGGAGGTCAGAAAAAAGAAAAAAAAACTTTTATCTGTTCCAGACTCTTTATAAAGTGCACTTTAAAGGCATAGTACTGTACAGAGACATGATTGAAAAAATGTGTAAATGCATTGAAAACCAATTAATCCGTTCGTATTGCGAAAAAAAATTGTAAACCAAGGCATTATTTTCAATGGATTTTCATTTGTAAACTGAAAATTACGTTAACCGAGGCGTTCGTAAACCGAGGTACGCCGGTATATTTTCTCATTAAGATATTTCAGAAAACTTTATTGCATTTTAGCCACTAGAAGGAGCTGATGATATATAGGAATTCATCTATTCGAAAAAATACGGGGAAAATTGTGGCCAGCTTGCATGAATGTTTTATAAATAGACCTCTAAGGCCCCTTTCACACAAGCGGACCAATGGGGTCCACTCAGGGGTGGA
Source organism: Staurois parvus (assembly GCF_062004578.1). Taxonomy (NCBI): domain Eukaryota; kingdom Metazoa; phylum Chordata; class Amphibia; order Anura; family Ranidae; genus Staurois; species Staurois parvus. The sequence goes on from NW_028317969.1 coordinate 4,340,390, forward strand.
CTGACAACTCATTGATGCCCCTGTGTCGTTGCCCAAACTCAAAAAAGCCTATGAAAAAGGTACCAGGGGCATGTCACGGGGCCCCCTACTGACCCAGGGCCCTTGGGCAGTGCCCTAGGGGATCATGGGACCCCTGTGTCCTTGCCCAAACTCAAAAAAGCCTATGAAAAAGGTACCAGGGGCATCTCATGGGGCCCCCTACTGACCCAGGGCCCTCGGGCAGTGCCTGAGTTTCCAAATGGTCAGTCCGCCCCTGGGTCCACTTGTCCGTTTTTCAGGCGGACCTGATCAGTCCATCCATAGACTTCTGTGGACCGGCTGGTGTCAGTGGACAATAGTCTGCTGACACCCGCTGGCATCCGATCCAATCCTGTACACCAAAAATAGACGGATGGGGATCCGTTCTCCATCCGTCCAGCGGATCAAATGACAATCAGTGGTGTATTTAGGGTTTGTGCTGCCCTAGGCAACAAAAAAATCAGCGCCCCCCCCCCCACAGAGAGAGCCTGCCATTGACCAAAAACACCCCTTCCCCCCACCAGAGAGCCTTCCACTACCACTGCCCCCCCCCATACACCAGCCACCATCCCCCATGGCGAGAGAGAGACGCTCACCTTAGCAGCTCCTGACATCCCCAGGAATAGGAGTTGGGCAGTGCATACACCATCATGAAATCTGCAGCCTCTCTAGGAACCCACCAGGTCCCCATACCGCGTGTGTCCCTTCTTCTGTCCCTACTTCCGAGGGGCAGTGCTGCCCCTCCTGAGAAATGCCGCCCTAGGCAAATTCCTTGTTTGCCTTGTGGTAAATACACCCCGGAACCCACCAGGTCCCCATACCGCGTGTGTCCCTTCTTCTGTCCCTACTTCCGAGGGGCAGTACTGCCCCCCCTGAGAAATGCCGCCCTAGGCAAATGCCTTGTTTGCCTTGTGGTAAATACACCCCGGAACCCACCAGGTCCCCATACCGCGTGTGTCCCTTCTTCTGTCCCTACTTCCGAGGGGCAGTACTGCCCCCCCTGAGAAATGCCGCCCTAGGCAAATGCCTTGTTTGCCTTGTGGTAAATACACCCTTGATGACAATCGGGTGAAAACAGACAGGTGGTCCATATCCATCCAACCGTCCCATTGAAATCAGCGGGCAGTGTCTGTGTCTCCAGCAGCAAAGCAGACAGAAACCTGTCATGCGCCTGCTCAGCTGAGAGATCCCTCACTGAGCAGGACCTGCCCCGTCTGAAGGGGGCCTAAGTCACGGACCCAGTAGAAACCTGTAGTTATCAAACCTGTGATAAAGTTACAAGTCCATGGCCTTTCCTGGCTCACTAGGAAGCCATTGGACCAGCATGCTTACCAAGCAACTAACATTTTCAGGACAGGTCTGCAAAGGCAGGCTACATATTCTTTAAGATCCAGTTCACACTGCATGCATTTCAGTTGCTTTTTTTTCTGCATCCAAAACGCACAGAAAGTAGGTTACATGGTTGTCAATGTCATAGTTCACATCAGTGCTTGCAGTTCCAGTTGCAGAAAAAGAAGTAGAACAGGCTGCATTTTTGGAAATGGGATGCAGTAAGATGCATCAAAAACGCACCAACATGCACATCTCCCTATTTAAATTGAAGAAAAAAAAGAGAGGGGAAAAAATTAACTGGAATGCATAAAAACGCACTGGATCGCGTCAAAAACACGCATGCAAAAACGCATCCAGAAGGCATCTGGACTGCGTTTCTATAGTGTGAACCGACCCGAAGTATAATTTTTTATGTGTAGTATGGTATTATGCCGCGCCACAGTCACCAACGTTTTAACATAATTGTCTGTTTATATTTTATTGACTCTAATTATTCTTCATCAGGCCCTGACAACAGCCCACAGAATTAAAAAACAGAAATTAGAAGAAAAAAACAAAAACAAAAGCCATGGTCTATCACATGATTGAGTACAGTAACCCCCGAGATAGCGCCTGGTCTTCCCAGTACATGCAATAATACACTACACAAATGAGTCATAAAAAAAATCTTTGTCAGAGCAACTGATCGCGAGCCATAAAAATGCCAATTTGTAACGGGCACCGCAGCTCATGAACCTTAGAAGAACAGACAGATGGAGACGAGAGGAGTGCTTGCCAAATGCTTTCATTCATAAAGTAATGTACTGTTAAACAGCTCTCCAACGAGTCTGCGGAATACAAGAGATTCCTTCTTTGGAAACTGTGAGTTTTATAGATCGGGAGCTCTGCATTGTTGACAGCCGTACGGGATTCTCTAGCTATCGCAAAGCAAAAATGGCCAGGCAAAAGGACCGCGCGTCAAAATCCATTCCATTAATCAGGACATTTACCTTTTCCGTATTTTCTATCTGCAGTTGTGCACGCTTTATTGTGTTGTACAATATCCAAATATCACCCAAACCGTCCTCTCCGCTCCTGCTCTCTAGCTCCCTTGTCTCCTCCTCCCATGCTCGTCTCCAGGACTTCTCCAGAGCTTCCCCCATCCTCTTGAACTCTCTACCCCAATTTATCAGACTGTCTCCTACTCTGCTCACTTTTAGGCGATCTCTGAAAACCTATCTCTTCAGGGAAGCTTATCTTGCCCTCAGCTAATAATGGAACCTTCTACTCTTCCAACCAGTCCATCCCCCACAGTTACTACCTTTTGTATTACTAGCCCCTCCCTCTTAGATTGTAAGCTCCCAGGATCGGGGCCCTCCTAACCCTCTTGTATTGAACTGTATTGTCTCCCGTTATATTGTAAAGCGCTGAGCAAACTGTTGGCACTATATACATTTTGTATAATAATAATAATAATTGTACAAAGTCATTACCTTTATTAGCCCTAGTTCACACTGACGCGGTGTGGAATTCGCAGCGTTTTCTGTGCGAAATCCGCACCGCATCAGAATCACACCCCGTTCATGCGAACCGCTGCGGGTGTGTATGTTCAGTTAACATCACCCCAAAATGGGTCCGCAAAACGCGGTGCTATGTGCAGAATCGGATCACACACGTGTGAATACCAGGGTCCTGCATCTTTTTGGTGCGGATGCGGTGCGATTTGAGCCATACAAAATGTACGGCTCCAATTGCACTGCACACAAATTGCATGTCATTTGCAAAGGAATGCGGTGCGGTTCCGATGCGAATCACATGCGATGTGAACTCAGGCTTACTCTCTTTTTCATGATTTTTCACTTTGCCTGTCCTTCTGGTACCGATTTCTTCTTTCATCCTGCTGATCAGCTCCCCGTTCTCTTCTTTTTCCATGCCCTCCTCTAGGGCCCCTTTCACACGTATGTTCCCATCGGGCCTGTCTGCCCGTTTTTCAGGCGTACCTGATCGGAACCTCTACATGTTGGCCTAAATTTATGCGGGAATTCGATTTTTTTTATTTTTTTATTGGACATATTTAATAGCAACAAGTCCAAAATATAGTTTTGGGGTTTTTTTGTCTATAGCGCAAAAAATAAACGCATAAATAAATACCACCAAAAAAAGCTCCATTTGTGGGGAAAAAAGGACATACATTTCATTTGGGTGCAGCATTGCACGACCGCGCAATTGTCAGTTAAAGTAACACAGTGTTTTTGCCACAATATATTTGGAGAAGCTGCTGAAATGCATGGTAGTGCGTTGTTGCCACGTTTTGCATTTTTATTCTGCCTGGCAACAAAAAAAAAATTCCACTTTAACAAAAAAAAAAAAAGCTGAACAAAATGCAAAATGCGGGAAAAACACGCCATAAACACATCAAAAACGTGTGTAGAAAAACTCAAAGCACACTGCAAAAAGCACTGGAGAAAGCATCAAACGCAAAATGCATATATGTGAACCAGGGCAAATAGGCTGCTCACTTTGCAGGGGAATTGCTTCTATTATCACTTTGCAAGGTCTGCTACCTTCTATCGTCCAGTCACATGCAGGCAAAAACTATTTTTTTTTAATTTTCCTTGCATGTGATTGGGTGTTCTTTGCAAAGTGACTTTTCACCACGTTCAAAAAGCTAAGGTGAAATTCCCTGGTAAAGTGAACAGCTATTTGCCTTTCCCTAATCAGCACCATTTAAGTTAGCCAAACCTTCTTATTATTAACCTCTTGGGGCCGGCCGAACGCAAATGTGTGGCCTAGATGCCGAGCGGCCACACATTTGCGTCCTGTTAAAAAAAAACCAAAAGTGCTGAGAGTGCTCCCAGCAGACATGTCCGGTACTCACGGAAAGGTCCCGATCTCCTCTTTCGATCGGGACCTTTCCCGATCATGTGACCGCCGCGATGGTGTGTCACGGCGGTCACATGACCCTAAACCCCGCCCCGCCTCCCGTCTTCTGAAACCCTTAAAGGGCCGGGAGGCGCCAAGGGGTTAATATACTGTGGCATGATCTTCTACAGGCCCCTGAAATTTTCAGCACAAGTATTTTACTGCTGATGGTATTGGCAGATGTTTTGTTTTTTTCTCAACAATACGGTAATGGATCACTTTGGGATTTTTAATTTGTTTGAGGTTTAGGGTCAAGATTTAGGAAAAGGTTGTGGGTTAGCCTTTAAACTTGGGTTTGGATCAACCACTTCAAGTCCGGACACTTTCACTCCCTTCCAGTCCAGGCTGATTTTCAGCTTTCAGCACTGTCGCAATGACAATTGCGCAGTCATGCAACACAGTACCCAAATGGAGTCTTTAATCATTTTTTTTTTCAAACAAATATAGCTTTCCTTTTTGGTCACTTCTGGGTTTTTATTTTTTTTTTTTCTTTGCTATCTAAATGAAAACAATACCAAAAATTTTGATTAAAAAAATCTTTTGCTTGGTTTTTGTTATACAATTTTGCTACTAAATAATCTTTCTTCATAAATTTAAGCCAAAATGTATTCTGCTACATTTTGTGGATAAAAACAACCAAAAACAGTGTGTGTCATTTAGTCTGTGTGAAAGAGTCTAGAGACTAGAGTATAGAGCAGTGGTCTCCAAACTGCGGCCCGGGGGCCAGCTGCGGCCCCCTGCTTGCTTTTATCCAGCTTTGGGACACTATTTCATCCACTGATATCAATTAACAATGGGGCATAATACCCCCCACTGAAAACAATGAAGGGACACAATTCCACCCGATGACACAAACGATGGGGCACAATTCCTCCCAATGACACCAACGGTGTGGCACAATTTCTCCCAATGACACCAACAATGGGGCAAATGATGGGGTTTTGTTTTTTCCAATTGATGTTGGGACCTTTTCTACTCTCAATGACTGCAGTCCGGCCCCCCTAAAGTCCAAAGGACAGTAAACAGGCCCTTTGTTTAGAAAGTTTGGAGACCCCCGTGTATAGAGTCTACAAACTATGGGATATACACTCACCAGCCACTGTATTAGGTACATCTGTTCAATTGCTTGGTAATCCAATCACATGGCAGCATCTCAATGCATTTAGGCATCTAGACATAGTGAAGACAAATTGCTTAAGTTCAAACTGAGCATCAGAATGGGGAAGAAAGGCGATTTAGGTGACTCTGAACATGCCATGGTTGTTGGAGCCAGATGGGCTGCTCTGAGTATTTCAACTGCTGATCTGGGATTTTCATGCATAACCATCTGTAGGGTGTACAGAGAATGGTCCGCAAAAGAGAAAATATCCAGTGAGTGGCAGTTGTGTGGATAAAAATGCCTTGTTGATATCAGAGGTCAGAGGAGAATGGGCAGACTGGTTCCTGCAACATTCAGATGGTAGGGTCAGAATTGGGCGTAAACAACATGAAAGCATGGATCCATCCCGCCCTGTATCAATGGTTCAGGCTGGTGGTGGTGGTGTAATGGTGTGCGGGAGATTTTCTTGGCACTAGCAAGGTGTACCTAATAACGTGGCGGGTGAGTGTATATCTGAAAATTGACCCCGGTTGGCAGTGATCCAGACACTGGTATGGGGTATGGCGGTTATCAGGACACTGGTATAAGTTATAGTATTGATCAGGATGCTGGTATGGGGTATGGCAGTGATCAGGACATTGGTATGGGGTATGGCTGTTATCAGGACACTGGTATAAGGTATAGTAATGATCAGGACGCTGGTTTGGGGTATGACAGTGATGAGGATGCTGGTATGGGGTATGGCACTGATGAGGATGCTGGTATGGCATATGGGGTGATCATGGCACTGGTATGGGGGTGATCAGGACATTGGTATGGGGTATGGAGGTGATGAGGGTACTGGTATGGTGTATGGCAGTGTTTTTAGAGCACTGGGACAAATGACAGGTGCTGGCTGCATTTTCTATTAGGACCACACTTGGGCAGTGATCACGGACATAGGAGCAGTCATCAGGGGCACTGGGGTGGCTGACACTGCAGTCTGTGAGTGTACAAGTAGCCTGACAGGCTGCTGTACACTCACAGGCTACTGCATCACTTCTCTCTGCTGTCAATGTGAGAGCACAGAGAACCAATCTTTACTTTTACTTGGTATTGTTTACTATGTGATTGCTGTGATTGGACACAGCAATCACATGGTACAACACCATATGACCACCCGGACACAGTGGTAATGCAGCCAGCGATGGCTCCATCCCAGGCTATTGTAGGGATGGAAAAAGCATTGGGACCAGCACCCACTAGAGCGCTGTCCTGTTCTTTTGGGACGCATGTATACTCTCTCCTGCACATGTGCAGGACACACGACAGCCCTCCCTCCTGTGTGGCACTAGGGGGCGCTATCCCCAAAGGCTGCTCCATCCCTACAATAGCTCAGGATGGAGCCATCACTGGCTGCAGACTTTCAGAAGATTCTTCTAAATGCGGTTGTGGAATTTATTTTTTAAACAGAAGGGGAGCCTGGTTGGTAGGTAGATTTAGCACCCCATGGTGTTGATTTGCTAAAGCTGGAGAGTGAAAAATCTGGTGCAGCTCTGCATAGAAACCAATCAGCTTCCAGGTTTTATTGTCAATGCTTAATTGAAAAACTGCTATGGGGACGAGGGTTGCACTTGGTGACCCCAAACTTTTTATGGCCTACTGGGAAGCCCGATTTATTTGGGATAATATTTGGTGAGGTGTGACCTTTGTTTACTGGAAACGTTATATAGATGACATAATCTTGATATTGAAAGGCACCCAAGAGACTTTGTTTCTGATATAAATTGCAACCCTTTTAATATCAAATTTACACCTACTAGCAGTACACAATCCATCAATTTCCCAGACCTGACCATTTCTTTTAGAGGACTAAGACTATTCTAAATCAGTAGATACAAACAATTGTATTTTATCAGACGATTGCCATATGAAGAAATTGCTTTATAATGTTCCCAAAAGTCAATTTAGATGCCTGAAAATAAACTGCAGCCGATTGGAGGAGTACAAAAAGGAAGATGGGTGTTTGACAGAACAAATTGAAGAGGATATCCAGACAATCTATTAGAAGGCAATGCAACTGAAATACTACATTTAGATAGAGCAGACTATTTGAAACCAAAAGGTCAACATCAGATATTAAAGATTTTTTTTATCCTTATGAACTTTAGCTCTCAGGCTCATAAAATAAAAAACACTATATAGGAACACACTGGCCTGTTCTGAAAGGGGACGCATTATTAAGTCATATCCTGCCCAAGACACATCACTTTTATTTAAAATGAGTTCCTAACCTTTCCTTAAAGATTGCCCCTACCTAATACCTAATTGCCCATGGTGGAATTATGATTGATTGATTGATTGGTTGATTGATCCAAAGGGGGGTTTCATAAAGTGTTTGAAGTGTGTGGCCTACAAGTGGAACAAAATTTAAAAAAACTATGTATCCAGCAAGAAAAAGAGAGTCTTAGGCCCCTTTAACACGAGCAAACAGTTGTGGTCCACCTGTCCGTTTTCAGGCGGACCCGAACGGTCTATCCATAGACTCCTATGGATCCCGCATCTGATCCAATTCTGTACGCCAAAAACAGATAGATGGGGATTTGTTTCCCATCTGTCCACCAATGTAAGGCACATTCTTCCCACTGACCACCAAGATAAGGAACATTTTTCCCACTGACTACCAAGGTAAGGAACATTTTTCCCACTGACTACCAAGGTAAGGAGCATTTTTCCCACTGACCACCAAGGTAAGGAGCATTTTTCCCACTGACCACCAAGGTTAGGAGCATTTTTCCCACTGACCACCAAGGTAAGGAGCATTTTTCCCACTGACCACCAAGGTAAGGAGCATTTTTCCCATTGACCACCAAGGTTAGGAGCATTTTTCCCACTGACCACCAAGGTTAGGAGCATTTTTCCCACTGACCACCAAGGTAAGAAACATTCTTCCCACTGACCTCCAATGTATAGTGATGGCCAAAATTATTGGCACATCTGCATTTCTGTCAGATAATGCACTATTTGGTCCAGAAAATTGTTGTGATTACAAATGTTTCAGCATTCTCGTGTTCATTTCTTTTGTTTGTATTGGTATGACACAAGAACGTAGAGAAGCGAAAAGCTAAATCTGACACGTTCCACACAAAACCTCCAAAAATAAACAGGACAAAATTATTGGCACCCTCAGTTTAATATTCAGTAGCACACCCCTTGGAAAAAATAACTGAAATCAGTCGCTTCCTGTAACCATCAATGAGTTTCTTCCACCTCTCTACTAGAATTTTGGAGCGCTCTTCTTTCTCCAACTGCTCCAGGTCTCTCAGATTGGAAGGGTTCCTTATCCCAACTGCTGTTTTGAGATCTCTCCACAGGTACTCTATGAGATTGAGATCTGGACTCATTGGTGGCCAGTTCAGTACTCTCCAGTGCTTTGTCTGAAACCATTTCTGGGGGCTTTTTGAAGTGTGCTTTGGTTCATTGTCCTGCTGTTAGACCCATAACCTCTGAGATTCAACTCACTGGGAACTACATTGTGCCAAATCATTTTTTGGCAGTCTTCAGATTTCATAATGCCATGCACATGGTCAAGACATCCAGTGCCTGAAGCAGCAAAGCAACCCCAAAGCATCAGTGAACCTCCACCATGTGTGACTGTAGGGACTGTATTCTTCTCTTTAAAGGCCTAATTGCTTTTTTTTAAAACAGTAGAATGATGGACTTCACCAAAAAGCTGTCATATTGTTTGGTCTGTCCAAAGCACATTCTCTCAGAAGGATTTTGGCTTCCTCAGGTAAGTTTTGGCAAACTCCAATCTGGCTTTTTTGTTTCTGTGTCAGCAGAGGGGTCCTCCTGGCTCTTCTACCATAGCGGCCCTTTTCATTCAGATTGCGATGTATAGTGCGAGCTGACACAGTTGTACCCTGCGCCTGAAGGTCAGCTTGGATTTGTCTGAAAGTTGGTTGAGGTTCTTTAGCCACCATTCCAACAATCCTTCATTACAATCTTCAATCACGTTTTTCTCTTTCATCCACGTCCAGGCAGATCAGCTACAGTGCCATGGGCTGCAAACATCCTGGCAATGTTGTGCACAGTGGACACAGGAACATTAGGACCTCTGGAGATGGACTTATAACCTAGAGATTGTCCATGCTTTTCAACAATTTTTGTTCTCAAATCCTCAGACAATTCTTTGCTGTTCTTTTTCTTCACCATACACCATGTGGCACACAGAGAAAGATTGAGTCAATTTTTTCACCATTTTAACTGGTTGCCGAAGTGATTTCTATATTGTCAGCGCCTGTTCATTGATACAGGTGGGTTTAATTACAAATGACAGGAGCAGGGGCGGACTGACTATTTGGAAACTCGGGCACTGCCTGAGGGCCCGGGGTCATTAGGGGGCCCCATGAGATGCTCCTGGTACCTTTTTCATAGGCTTTTTTGAGTTTGGGCAAGGACACAGGAGCCCCATGATCCCCTATTGCCCGGGGGCCCCATGAGTTGTTAGTCCACCCCTGGACAGGAGCATCACAAACGGAATGCAATTATTTCTTACCATTTTGAAAAGTTGCTAATAATTTTGTCCAGTCCATCTTTGGGGTTTTGCGTGGAATGTGTCAGATTTGGCTTTTTGTTTCCCCACTTTATGTGTCATACCAATACAAACAGAAGGAATAAACACGAGAATGCCAAAACATTTGTAATTGCAACAATTTTCTAAGTGAAGTGGTGCATGATCTGACAGAAATGCAGGGGTGCCAATATTTTTGGCAATGACTGTAAGGAGCATTCTTCCCACTGACCACCAATGTAAGGAAGCTTTTTCCCACTGTCCCTGGACCAACCCTTTTCCTTTTCTGGGTTTCTTTTATTCATGGTGGCTCAGTATCACAAATGAGTGTTACCTAGGGAGGTCTGCACACAAATACAGCCTGCCTAGGAACACTGACTGCTCCAGATCAATACCGACCCATCAAGGCATTGTGATATTGCTGTTTGTATCAGGGCTGAGGACTCTTGAGAGGAGTACCGAGTGAGGGTGCTGGGCTGCTTCCAGGAAGCTATTATATACAGCCCCTTCCTGGCTCATCCCACCAGCCATGATCTGCCTGCATTGCATAGAGAAGCACAGACACTCAATGATGACATCATTGGGTCTAAAATAAGATATGTAATGAAAAAGGAAGGGTTTTATTTAACAATTTCATTAGCCTTTAACGAGAAGGAAGAAGTGTAGCAGGGAAAAACATCCAGGGAGAGCCAATATAATCAGATTAACCACTTCCCGTCCGGCCCATGTATATAAACGGCTGGAAGGGAGCCATGCAGGGGCGGGTGGCCATTTACAAACGTGCTCCCTGCTTGTGCACGCTCCATGGGAGTGCGCAGCACCACGATCCGGTGCCTGGAACACTGATCGTTGTACAGCTCCTCTGTACGAGGTCCCGATCATGCGATCACTGATTGTCCAATCAGTGATCACATGAAGAATAGTAAGCAAGATGTCACTTCTGACATCATTGCTTACTACTTGTGAAATCTGTGAATGATCACAGAGGTCACATGGTACAGGGCTATTCACAACAGTCTTTGTACCATGGACAAGCTGTGACTAATCACAGCTCACAGTATTTCTCAATGGCTGCAGGAATGCAGCCAGAGAGAAAGAGAAATGATTGCTTTTACAGCCTTTATGGGTGTAAAAGCAATCAGTGTAAAGAAAAAAAAAATCTTCATCACCCCCCACAAGTAGTACAGTGTCACCATGGTGACCATGGTGACACTGTACTGCTAGGGTGACAGTATGTAAAAAAAAAACACAGATAATAATATAAGAAAATAAAATAAAACTGTAAACATTTTTTTTTTAATTATAATTTTTGGTTATAAGTAGAGATGAGCGAATTATTCAAAAATTCGATTCGGCTGATTCGATGCGAATTAATTCGCATTCTAGGCTTCAGAGAGCCTTTAAATTAGTGCAGAACACTGTACCTTTAATTTAAATGCCCTTGGAGATGAGGAAGGAGAAGGAGAAGGATGAGAAGAAGGAGAAGGAGAAGGATGAGAAGAAGGAGAAGGATGAGAAGAAGGAGAAGGATGAGAAGAAGGAGAAGGAGAAGGATGAGAAGAAGGAGAAGGATGAGAAGAAGGAGAAGGATGAGAAGAAGGAGAAGGAGAAGGAGAAGGATGAGAAGAAGGAGAAGATGGAGAAGGAGAAGGATGAGAAGAAGGAGAAGGAGAAGGATGAGAAGAAGGAGAAGGAGAAGGATGAGAAGAAGGAGAAGGATGAGAAGAAGGAGAAGGATGAGAAGAAGGAGAAGGAGAAGGATGAGAAGAAGGAGAAGGATGAGAAGAAGGAGAAGGATGAGAAGAAGGAGAAGGAGAAGGATGAGAAGAAGGAGAAGGATGAGAAGAAGGAGAAGGATGAGAAGAAGGAGAAGGAGAAGGAGAAGGATGAGAAGAAGGAGAAGATGGAGAAGGAGAAGGATGAGAAGAAGGAGAAGGAGAAGGATGAGAAGAAGGAGAAGGAGAAGGATGAGAAGAAGGAGAAGGATGAGAAGAAGGAGAAGGATGAGAAGAAGGAGAAGGAGAAGGATGAGAAGAAGGAGAAGGATGAGAAGAAGGATGAGAAGAAGAAGAAGGATGAGAAGAAGGAGAAGGATGAGAAGAAGGAGAAGGATGAGAAGAAGGATGAGAAGAAGGAGAAGGATGAGAAGAAGGAGAAGGATGAGAAGAAGGAGAAGGATGAGAAGAAGGAGAAGGATGAGAAGAAGGAGAAGGATGAGAAGAAGGAGAAGGAGAAGGAGAAGGATGAGAAGAAGGAGAAGGATGAGAAGAAGAAGGATGAGAAGAAGGAGAAGGATGAGAAGAAGGAGAAGGAGAAGGATGAGAAGAAGGAGAAGGATGAGAAGAAGGAGAAGGATGAGAAGAAGGATGAGAAGAAGGAGAAGGATCAGAAGAAGGACAGTTCTGTGACAGTTTCTGTCTATTTCTGACAGTTCTGTGACATTCACTCCATACAGCGGTTTCAACCGCTGTATGGAGTGAATGTCACAGAACTGTCAGAAATAGCCTATTTCTGACAGTTCTGGGACATTCACTCCATACAGCGGTTGAAACATTGTATCTATTTGTTTCCATAAATGGATCCATTTATGGAAACAAATAGATACAATGTTTCAACCGCTGTATGGAGTGAATGTCACAGAACTGTCAGAAATAGCGGAGCTCTGCAGATACACTTAGAGGAGCTCTGCAGATACACTTTTTGCCGGCTTGGATATATTCTTATTTTCATCCTACTTCTTCTTCTTCTTCTTCTTCATCCTCATCCTCTTCTTCTGAGGATGAGGATGAGGATGAAGAAGAAGTAGGATGAAAATAAGATTAATTCCAAGCCGGCAAAAAGTGTATCTGCAGAGCTCCTCTAAGTGTATCTGCAGAGCTCCTCTAAGTGTATTTGCAGAATAGAGGAGCTCTGCAGATACACTTTTTGCCGGCTTGGAATTATTCTTATTTTCATCCTACTTCTTCTTCTTCTTCTTCATCCTCATCCTCTTCTTCTTCTTCTGAGGATGAGGATGAAGAAGAAGAAGAAGAAGAAGTAGGATGAAAATAAGATTAATTCCAAGCCGGCAAAAAGTGTATCTGCAGAGCTCCTCTAAGTGTATCTGCAGAGCTCCTCTAAGTGTATCTGCAGAATAGAGGAGCTCTGCAGATACACTTTTTGCCGGCTTGGAATTATTCTTATTTTCATCCTACTTCTTCTTCTTCTTCATCCTCATCCTCAGAAGAAGAAGAAGAGGATGAGGATGCAGAAGAAGAAGAAGAAGTAGGATGAAAATAAGAATAATTCCAAGCCGGCAAAAAGTGTATCTGCAGAGCTCCTCTATTCTGCAGATACACTTAGAGGAGCTCTGCAGATACACTTTTTGCCGGTTTGGAATTCTTCTTATTTTCATCCTACTTCTTCATCCTCATCCTCATCCTCAGAAGAAGAAGAGGATGAGGATGAAGAAGAAGAAGAAGAAGTAGGATGAAAATAAGATTAATTCCAAGCCGGCAAAAAGTGTATCTGCAGAGCTCCTCTAAGTGTATCTGCAGAATAGAGGAGCTCTGCAGATACACTTTTTGCCGGCTTGGAATTAATCTTATTTTCATCCTACTTCTTCTTCTTCTTCATCATCCTCATCCTCAGAAGAAGAAGAGGATGAGGATGAAGAGGAAGAAGAAGAAGAAGTAGGATGAAAATAAGATTAATTCCAAGCCGGCAAAAAGTGTATCTGCAGAGCTCCTCTAAGTGTATCTGCAGGGCTCCTCTAAGTGTATCTGCAGAATAGAGGAACTCTGCACATACACTTTTTGCCGGCTTGGAATTATTCTTATTTTCATCCTACTTCTTCTTCTTCTTCTTCTTCTTCTTCTTCATCCTCATCCTCTTCTTCTGAGGATGAGGATGAGGATGAAGAAGAAGAAGAAGAAGTAGGATGAAAATAAGAATTCCAAACCGGCAAAAAGTGTATGTGCAGAGTTCCTCTATTTCTGACAGTTCTCTGACAGCTTCTTCACATGTACAGCGGTTGAAACATCTGTATCCTAAATGGAAACTAATAGATACAATGTTTCAACCGCTGTACATGTGAAGGAACTGTCAGAGAAATGTCAGAAATAGCGGAGCTCTCTGCAGGGACACTTTTGCCGGCTGATCGGGAAAAATCCGATTCGCGCACCCGAAGTAGGCAAATATTCGGATTCGACGCGAATCGAATTTTTCCTGAAATTCGTATCGAATTCCGGTTCGCCTGGTTCGATTCGCTCATCTCTAGTTATAAGCTAATTTGGGTTATTTTTTTTTTTTACTAAAAAGATAACTGAATACATTTTGGCCAAGATTTATGAAGAAAGATTATTTATTTGCAAAATTTTATAAGAAAAACACTTTTTTTCAAAAATTTTGGACTTTTTCATTTATAGAGCAAAAAAAAAATAAAAATCCCAGTGGTGAATAAATACCACCAAAATAAAGTTTTATCTGTCTCAAATAAATGCTAAAAAATTCATATGGGTACAGTGTTGCATGACCGCGCAATTGTCATTCAAAGTGTGATAGTTCTAAAAGCTGAAAATTGGCCTGGACAGGAAAGTGTCCGGACTTGAAGTGGTTAACCGCATGCCGCCCAGCCACTGTACATATACGGTGGCAGGGCGGCACTCACAGGCAAAACCACGTTTTAAAACGTGTGTTTTGTAAACAAATAGGGGGCGCGCGCGAGGCGCGCTGCCGCCCTATTTGTCCTGTGGATCACCGCCGCAGATGTCAGTTGCCGGGTCACAGCCGCTCATTAGCGGCTATGTCCCGGCGATCGGCGGTAAACGGAGACAGAGAGCACAGCTGCAGTAGCTGTGCTGTCTGTCACCTCTCTGTCAGCTCGAGGATGAGCTGATCGAGAAAGGATAGTTTCACTTTCTCGATCAGCCTTGTCCCGCCCAGTACACACCCCCGCCCCCTAGTAAAACACTCCCCTCACTCCTATAACCCTTCCCTGCTAAATAAAGTTAACCTCTTCCTCCCCATTGCCATTAGTACAGTGTCAGTGTTTTTTTTTTTTGCACTGATCACTGTATTAGTGTTTTTGGGGATGTCAAGTCAGTACCCCCCAATGTCAGAATGTCCGCCGCAGTCCCGCCATAAGTCGCTGGTCGCTGCCATAAGTCCCTGATCGCCGCCATAATTCGCTGATCACCGCCATTATTAGTATAAAAAACCCCTAAAAATCCCAGTATCTTTCCCGCCATTTGTAAACGCTATAACTTTCACGTAAACCAATTAATTTACACAAATTGGGTTTTTTTTTGGCAAAGACATGTCGCCGAATGCATTTTGGCAGAAATTTATGATTAAATTTGATTTTTGCATTTTTTTTTACTGGACATGTTTTATAGCAAAAAGTCCAAAATATTGTTTTTTTTTCCTCAAAATTGTCAGCCTTTTTTTTATAGCGCAAAAAATAGAAACCGCACAGGCGATCAAATACCACCAAAAGAAAGCTCAATTTGTGGGGAAAAAAAGGATGTAAATTTCATTTATGTACCATATTGCAAGACCGCGCAATTGTCCGTTAAACTAGCACAGCGCTGTATAGCAGAAAAATGGCGTAAATTGCAGTATTTATACCATAGATTGTAAACGCTATAACTTCCACACAAAGCAATCAATATACACTTATTGGGATTTTTTTTACCAAAAACATGTAGAAGAATACATTTTGGCCTAAATTTATAACCAACTTTGAGTTTACTATATATTTTTTATAGCTGAAAATAAAAAATATTGTTTTTCTTCAAAATTTTTGGCGTTTTTTTGTTTATAGAGTGAAAAATAAAAAGCGCACAGGTGATCAAATTACACCGAAAGAAAGCTCTATTTGTGTGAAAAAAGGACGTAAATTTCGCTTGGGTGCAGTATTGCATGACCGCGCAATTATCAGTTGAATTAGTGCAGCGCCGAGTAGCAAAAAGAGGCCTGGTCATTAAGGGGGGTAAATCCTCAGGAGCTCAAGTGGTTAAACTTCAGCTTTGAGCAAAGTTTTACCTTTTCCCAATTCTATCCAAAATATTTCCCCAGAGTTAGGCTTTAATGATTGAAAGAACAAATGCCGTGTCTCCCCTCCCCACCTTCCATCAGAGCTCTATGTTATTCCTATAGTACAGAACGTACTTGAAATGAAGTCCCAACTCCAAGGATCGTCGCATTTGCTCCTCTCTTAATATGCAATGATGGCTTGTTTGGTCTTCAGACATGAATGTAGACCACGGATTTCCACCGAGGGAGCGAAGGATGTGAAATGTCACCGGCTCATCCTCACAGCTTATCGTCACCTACCTAAATCCCCTGGTCCCACATGCCTGGAGCCTCGCAATACGTCTCCTCCAAGCTCCATCTCATTTCCGCTATTTTCATCTTCAATATATGGATTTACAAGTGATCAGAGGTTTTTTTTCCTCATGTTGCCTAGGAAACAAAATAACAGAGAATGCAGATCCTACCAGTCTCCGGATCTGTGAGCCGAAAGATTTCCAAATTCCAGTTTAAAGGGAAATGGCAGAAAAGATGAGAAATTCAAAGCCGTGGGTGCGGGTGCAAAATCGGATGTTAATAGGCTAGTTTCTATCCAGGTCGGATGTTCTTCATTCATAAGAATAGTGTGAATTGAATTTTCATGTTAACACATTGAAAACCAATTGTAAACCGTTCCGGAGGTCAGAAAAAAGTAAAAAAAAAAATCTTATCTGTTCAAAACTCGTTATAAAGTGCACTTTAAAGGCATAAATACTGTACAGGGACATGATTAAAAAGAATTTGTAAATGCACTGAAAACCAATTAATCCGTTCTGGAGGTCAGAAAAAAGTAGAAAGAAATCTTATCTGTTCAAAACTCTTTATAAAGTGCACTTTAAAGGCATAAATACTGTACAGGGACGTGATTAAAATAATTCGTAAATGCATTGAAAACCAATTAATCCGTTCCAGAGGCCAAATTCCAGTTTAAAGGGAAATGGCAGAAAAGACAAGAAATTCAAAGCCGTGGGTGCGGGTGCAAAATCGGACGTTAATAGGCTAGTTTTTCTCCAGGTCGGATGTTCTTCATTCATAAGAATAGTGTGAATTGAATTTTCATGTTAACACATTGAAAACCAATTGTAAACCGTTTCGGAGGCCAGAAAAAAGTAAAAAAAAATCTTATCTGTTCAAAACTCGTTATTAAGTGCACTTTAAAGGCATAAATACTGTACAGGGACGTGATTAAAAATAATTTGTAAATGCATTGAAAACCAATTAATCCGTTCCGGAGGCCAGAAAAAAGTAAAAAAAAATCTTATCTGTTCAAAACTCGTTATTAAGTGCACTTTAAAGGCATAAATACTGTACAGGGACATGATTAAAAAATATTTGTAAATGCATTGAAAACCAATTAATCCGTTCTGGAGGTCAGAAAAAAGTAGAAAGAAATCTTATCTGTTCAAAACTCTTTATAAAGTGCACTTTAAAGGCATAAATACTGTACAGGGACGTGATTAAAATAATTCGTAAATGCATTGAAAACCAATTAATCCGTTCCAGAGGCCAAATTCCAGTTTAAAGGGAAATGGCAGAAAAGATGAGAAATTCAAAGCCGTGGGTGCGGGTGCAAAATCGGACGTTAATAGGCTAGTTTTTCTCCAGGTCGGATGTTCTTCATTCATAAGAATAGTGTGAATTGAATTTTCATGTTAACACATTGAAAACCAATTGTAAACCGTTCCGGAGGCCAGAAAAAAGTAAAAAAAAATCTTATCTGTTCAAAACTCGTTATTAAGTGCACTTTAAAGGCATAAATACTGTACAGGGACATGATTAAAAAGAATTTGTAAATGCACTGAAAACCAATTAATCCGTTCTGGAGGTCAGAAAAAAGTAGAAAGAAATCTTATCTGTTCAAAACTCTTTATAAAGTGCACTTTAAAGGCATAAATACTGTACAGGGACGTGATTAAAATAATTCGTAAATGCATTGAAAACCAATTAATCCGTTCCAGAGGCCAAATTCCAGTTTAAAGGGAAATGGCAGAAAAGACAAGAAATTCAAAGCCGTGGGTGCGGGTGCAAAATCGGACGTTAATAGGCTAGTTTTTCTCCAGGTCGGATGTTCTTCATTCATAAGAATAGTGTGAATTGAATTTTCATGTTAACACATTGAAAACCAATTGTAAACCGTTCCGGAGGCCAGAAAAAAGTAAAAAAAAATCTTATCTGTTCAAAACTCGTTATTAAGTGCACTTTAAAGGCATAAATACTGTACAGGGACGTGATTAAAAATAATTTGTAAATGCATTGAAAACCAATTAATCCGTTCCGGAGGCCAGAAAAAAGTAAAAAAAAATCTTATCTGTTCAAAACTCGTTATAAAGTGCACTTTAAAGGCATAAATACTGTACAGGGACATGATTAAAAAATATTTGTAAATGCATTGAAAACCAATTAATCCGTTTGTATTGCGAAACAAATTTGTAAACCGAGACATTATTTTCAATGGATTTTCATTCGTAAACCGAAAATTACATTAATCGAGGCGTTCGTAAACCGAGGTACGCCGGTATCTCTTTCCTTCATTCAGAGAAAAAAAAAACAAGGGGGGATGGGCTTCACAGTGACTGATCACTGTGATCGCCAATCAGAGGCTATCACAGCGATCATGTGACCCAGAATCGGGAGTCCCGTGTCCCAATCGTTAGAACAGGACCCGGGGCTCTCAGTGACACCCTAGTCTTTGTGCTGGGAGCGTGCCATACAGCGTGCTTCCAGCACAAAGACTACTACACAAAGTTCTGTGAGGCCGCATATTTGTGTTACGTCAGTGCCAAGTGGTTAAGGTACCAGGGCCAATGACCCTACCAGCATGTCTTTGGAGCGTGGGAGGAAACCCATACAAGCACATGGAGAACATGCAAACTCTGGGCAATTAATACTGTGGTTGGGATTTGAACCGACTACCCTAGTGCTGCCAGGCGGAAGTGCTAACCACTTACCCACTGTGCTGCTCACTGTACTCACGTCTTCAGCTCAGTTTACTTTTGCATCACATTGCCAATGTGCCTGGTTGACTATCTCCTGAACATGTGCAGAAGTTACTAGTGGTCTGGAGACCACTGCCTAGAAGAAGCCAGAAGAAGATGCCAACACTGGCAAAGAACATTGTCAGACCGTTGGAGAGGAGGTGAGTATCTGCGGCTTTATTCCACTTGAAGGCCCAGCCATCTTGGTGCCATGTATCAGGAACCACAGGTGAAGGCCTTTTTCACATGGTCTTCCTCATTCTCCCCCAGTCTAGGATCCCCTGTTGGGTCGGGTCAGAATGGAAACAGATTTCTCATATGGGACATCCATGTCCATTCTATTTTTCTTTTTGGGCTGCCAGGCGGAAGTGCTAGTCACTTACCCGCTGTGCTGCTCATAGTCCTCACATCGGCAGCTCAGTCTACTTTTGCATCACATTGCCAATGTGCTGGGTTGATAATCTCCTGAAAATGTGCAGAAGTTACTGGTGGTCTGGAGACCACTGCCTAGAAGAAGCCAGAAGAAGATGCCAACACTGGCAAAGAACATTGTCAGACCGTTGGAGTGAAGGTGAATATCTGCGGCTTTATTCCACTTGAAGGCCCAGCCATCTTGGTGCCATGTATCAGGAACCTCAGGTGAAGGCCCCTTTCACATGGTCTTCCTCATTCTCCCCCAGTCTACGATCCCCTGTTGGGTTGGGTCAGAATGGAAACAGATTTCTCATATGGGACATCCATGTCCATTCTATTTTTTTTTTTGTGCTGCCAGGCGGAAGTGCTAGTCACTTACCCGCTGTGCTGCTCATAGTCCTCACATCGGCAGCTCAGTCTACTTTTGCATCACATTGCCAATATGCTGGGTTGATAATCTCCTGAAAATGTGCAGAAGTTACTGGTGGTCTGGAGACCACTGCCTAGAAGAAGCCAGAAGAAGATGCCAGCACTGGCAAAGAACATTGTTAGACTGTTGGAGAGGAGGTGAGTATCTGCGGCATTATTCCACTTTAAGGCCCAGCCATCATGGTGCCATGTATCAGGAACCTCAGGTGAAGGCCCCTTTCACATGGTCCTCCTCATTCTCCCCCAGTCTAGGATCCTTTGTTGGGTTGGATCAGAATGCAAACAGATTTCTCATATGGAACATCCATGTCCATGCTATTTTTTTTTTTTGCCCATCTTGTGAAGGAAACAAAAGGAACCATGTTATTCCAATAGACAGCCATATTTAAATGGACATTTTCCGCCTATGTCCACATCTGGTCAAGTCTGAAAAATTAGACCTGGATGAAAACTTCCTGCATTCAGCCCGACAAATCTGAATGGACCCAAATGTAACCGGATGCTGATCCCTTACATCCAACCACCAATAGGGATACATTGCAGTCCATATCTGATCAATAGTAGCTAGACTGGTCACAGACCAGTAATAATGTGCCACAGTGGACCAGCAGATTTTGTTTAGGTTCCAGGCCCACTTGAGCCAGGCCAGGTTTTGGCCAGGTGATGGTGTAGGTATGCCAAAGAGTTGAGCACCCGGCAAGAGCAGAGGGAGGCTGGATGTCTGACCAGCAGCTACTTACAGGAGGTGACTGGGAGCTACTGGTCACCTACTGATTATACTGTACAGTGGCATTGATTTACCAAAGGAAAATAGACTGTGCACTTTGCAAGTGCAGTTGCACTCATTTTTCTTAGCAAATGGTATGAGGTAAAAGAATTGTATGAGTTATAAAGAATACCCAATCAGGTGCATGGAAAAAAAAACATCAATTTTGCTTGCACATGATTGGATGATGGAAATCAGCAGATCTTCACCGCATTTACTAATAGACACGTGCAGAAAGCAAAAATGTGTTTGTTTCATTTCGATTCCTTATTTATATAAGTTCATTGAGTTAAATGTAATTTATTTTTGGAATTCGTTTAGTTTTTTTTTTGCTTATTAGTTTTCGAATTCAGTTCGACCAATTCCAGAAATATTGATTCAGTCTTCCAATTTATTCTATTCAAAATTAAAATTTCGGAAAACAGTTATATTCTGTTTTATTCTATTCTATTTTATCCTACTCTGTTACTTTCTATTCTTTTCTATTATAATCTATTCTATTCAAATTTGCTCTATTCGAATTTCAGAAGACGTTTATATTCTTGCTATGCCATTCTATTCTATTGGGGGGGGGTTCTATTTAATTCTTTACTATTCTATTCTGTTCTTTTATTTTCTATTCTATTGTTTCTATTCTATCTGATTATTTTCTATTCTAATCTATTATGTTTGAATTTGAATATATTCTATTCGAAATTCAAATTTCGGAAGATGGTTATATTCTTTCTATTTTATTCTATTCTATTTTTTTTATATTCTATTCTATTATTTTATATTCTATTTGAGTTCTAATTTATTCTAATACAAATGTGGCTATATTCTTGCTATTCTATTCTATTCTATTCTGTTCTATTCTAATGTATTCTATTTGAATTCTAATTTATTCTATTCAAAATTCAAATTTTGAAAGACGGTTATATTCTTGCTATTTTGTTCTATTCTATTGTTTTTTCTATTGTATTGTATTCTATTTTTTTCTATGTTATTCTATTCCATTCTAATCTCTTCTATTCTTTTCCTATTCTATTCTTTTCTCTTTTACTCTTTTCTATTCTATTTATTTTCTATGTTTTTCTATTCCTTTATTTTCTATCCTATTCTTTTATTTGCTATTCTATTCTATTCTGTTCTTTTTTACTCTATTTCTTCTATTCTATTCTTTTATTTTCCATTCTATTCTATTCTAAATATATTCCTTTATCTCTTCTATTTTATTATTTTGTTTTTTTAATTCAACTTCATTTTTGAATTCGAATCAAATTCTATTTGAATATCTGCAGAAATCTTGTTTCGTCATTTTGGATTCGTTTTGAATTCCTTACTATTGTAATTCAGAAATTCGGATACATCCAAATTTCCGAACAACGATAAATTGGTCCGAACAAACCGTTCATGTCTATTTACTAAGCTCTGGGGAAAATGAGTGCAAGTGCACTTGCAAAGTGTACAGTCTGTTTGCATTTAGCCAATTCATCCCATAATGTTCTAACTAGAGATGAGCGAATCGAACTAGGCGAACCGGAATTCGAGTCGAATTTCAGGAAATATTCGATTCGTGTCGAAACCGAAATTTTGCCTACTTCGGGTGCGCGAATCGAACATTTCCCGATCAGCCGGCAAAAGTGTCCCTGCAGTGAGCTCCGCTATTTCTGACAGTTCTCTGACAGAAGGAACACATGTTTAGCGGTTGAAACATTGTATCTATTAGTTTACATTTAGGATACAGATGTTTCAACCACTGTACATGTGAAGAAGTTGTGAGAGAACTGTCAGAAATAGAGGAACTCTGCACATACACTTTTTGCCGGCTTGGAATTATTCTTCTTTTCATCCTACTTCTTCTTCTTCTTCATCCTCAGAAGAAGAGGATGAGGATGAGGATGAAGAAGAAGAAGAAGAAGAAGAAGAAGTAGGATGAAAAGAAGAATAATTCCAAGCCGGCAAAAAGTGTATGTGCAGAGTTCCTCTATTTCTGACAGTTCTCTCACAGCTTCTTCACATGTACAGCGGTTGAAACATCTGTATCCTAAATGGAAACTAATAGATACAATTTGTATCTATTAGTTTCCATTTAGGATACAGATATTTCAACCGCTGTACATGTGAAGAAGCTGTGAGAGAACTGTCAGAAATAGAGGAACTCTGCACATACACTTTTTGCCGGCTTGGAATTATTCTTCTTTTCATTCTTCTTCTTCTTCCTCATCCTCATCCTCATCCTCATCCTCTTCTTCTGAGGATGAGGATGAAGAAGAAGAAGAAGAAGAAGTAGGATGAAAAGAAGAATAATTCCAAGCCGGCAAAAAGTGTATGTGCAGAGTTCCTCTATTCTGCAGATACACTTAGAGGAGCTCTGCAGATACACTTAGAGGAGCTCTGCACATACACTTTTTGCCGGCTTGGAATTAATCTTATTTTCATCCTACTTCTTCTTCTTCTTCTTCTTCTTCTTCATCCTCATCCTCAGAAGAAGAAGAGGATGAGGATGAGGATGAAGAAGAAGAAGAAGAAGTAGGATGAAAATAAGAATAATTCCAAACCGGAAAAAAGTGTATGTGCAGAGCTCCTCTAAGTGTATCTGCAGAGCTCCTCTAAGTGTATCTGCAGAATAGAGGAACTCTGCACATACACTTTTTGCCGGAAACCGCTGTATGGAGTGAATGTCCCAGAACTGTCAGAAATAGACTATTTATGACAGTTCTGGGACATTCACTGCATACAGCTGTTTTAACCGCTGTATGGAGGGAATGTCATGGAACTGTCAGAAATAGACTATTAATGACAGTTCTGGGACTGTCCTTCAATGCAGCGGTTGAAACATTGTATGTATTTGTTTCCATAAATGGATCCATTTATGGAAACAAATACATACAATGTTTCAACCGCTGCATGGAAGGACAGTCCCAGAACTGTCATTAATAGTCTATTTCTGACAGTTCCATGACATTCCCTCCATACAGCGGTTAAAACAGCTGTATGGAGTGAATGTCCCAGATCTATCAGAAATAGACTATTTATGACAGTTCTGGGACATTCACTGCATACAGCTGTTTTAACCGCTGTATGGAGGGAATGTCATGGAACTGTCAGAAATAGACTATTAATGACAGTTCTGGGACTGTCCTTCCATGCAGCGGTTGAAACATTGTATGTATTTGTTTCCATAAATGGATCCATTTATGGAAACAAATACATACAATGTTTCAACCGCTGTATGGAAGGACAGTCCCACAACTGTCATTAATAGTCTATTTCTGACAGTTCCATGACATTCCCTCCATACAGCGGTTAAAACAGCTGTATGGAGTGAATGTCCCAGATCTATCAGAAATAGACTATTTATGACAGTTCTGGGACATTCACTGCATACAGCTGTTTTAACCGCTGTATGGAGGGAATGTCATGGAACTGTCAGAAATAGACTATTAATGACAGTTCTGGGACTGTCCTTCAATGCAGCGGTTGAAACATTGTATGTATTTGTTTCCATAAATGGATCCATTTATGGAAACAAATACATACAATGTTTCAACCGCTGCATGGAAGGACAGTCCCAGAACTGTCATTAATAGTCTATTTCTGACAGTTCCATGACATTCCCTCCATACAGCGGTTAAAACAGCTGTATGGAGTGAATGTCCCAGATCTATCAGAAATAGACTATTTATGACAGTTCTGGGACATTCACTGCATACAGCTGTTTTAACCGCTGTATGGAGGGAATGTCATGGAACTGTCAGAAATAGACTATTAATGACAGTTCTGGGACTGTCCTTCCATGCAGCGGTTGAAACATTGTATGTATTTGTTTCCATAAATGGATCCATTTATGGAAACAAATACATACAATGTTTCAACCGCTGTATGGAAGGACAGTCCCACAACTGTCATTAATAGTCTATTTCTGACAGTTCCATGACATTCCCTCCATACAGCGGTTAAAACAGCTGTATGGAGTGAATGTCCCAGATCTATCAGAAATAGACTATTTATGACAGTTCTGGGACATTCACTGCATACAGCTGTTTTAACCGCTGTATGGAGGGAATGTCATGGAACTGTCAGAAATAGACTATTAATGACAGTTCTGGGACTGTCCTTCAATGCAGCGGTTGAAACATTGTATGTATTTGTTTCCATAAATGGATCCATTTATGGAAACAAATACATACAATGTTTCAACCGCTGCATGGAAGGACAGTCCCAGAACTGTCATTAATAGTCTATTTCTGACAGTTCCATGACATTCCCTCCATACAGCGGTTAAAACAGCTGTATGGAGTGAATGTCCCAGATCTATCAGAAATAGACTATTTATGACAGTTCTGGGACATTCACTGCATACAGCTGTTTTAACCGCTGTATGGAGGGAATGTCATGGAACTGTCAGAAATAGACTATTAATGACAGTTCTGGGACTGTCCTTCCATGCAGCGGTTGAAACATTGTATGTATTTGTTTCCATAAATGGATCCATTTATGGAAACAAATACATACAATGTTTCAACCGCTGTATGGAAGGACAGTCCCACAACTGTCATTAATAGTCTATTTCTGACAGTTCCATGACATTCCCTCCATACAGCGGTTAAAACAGCTGTATGGAGTGAATGTCCCAGATCTATCAGAAATAGACTATTTATGACAGTTCTGGGACATTCACTGCATACAGCTGTTTTAACCGCTGTATGGAGGGAATGTCATGGAACTGTCAGAAATAGACTATTAATGACAGTTCTGGGACTGTCCTTCAATGCAGCGGTTGAAACATTGTATGTATTTGTTTCCATAAATGGATCCATTTATGGAAACAAATACATACAATGTTTCAACCGCTGCATGGAAGGACAGTCCCAGAACTGTCATTAATAGTCTATTTCTGACAGTTCCATGACATTCCCTCCATACAGCGGTTAAAACAGCTGTATGGAGTGAATGTCCCAGATCTATCAGAAATAGACTATTTATGACAGTTCTGGGACATTCACTGCATACAGCTGTTTTAACCGCTGTATGGAGGGAATGTCATGGAACTGTCAGAAATAGACTATTAATGACAGTTCTGGGACTGTCCTTCCATGCAGCGGTTGAAACATTGTATGTATTTGTTTCCATAAATGGATCCATTTATGGAAACAAATACATACAATGTTTCAACCGCTGTATGGAAGGACAGTCCCACAACTGTCATTAATAGTCTATTTCTGACAGTTCCATGACATTCCCTCCATACAGCGGTTAAAACAGCTGTATGGAGTGAATGTCCCAGATCTATCAGAAATAGACTATTTATGACAGTTCTGGGACATTCACTGCATACAGCTGTTTTAACCGCTGTATGGAGGGAATGTCATGGAACTGTCAGAAATAGACTATTAATGACAGTTCTGGGACTGTCCTTCAATGCAGCGGTTGAAACATTGTATGTATTTGTTTCCATAAATGGATCCATTTATGGAAACAAATACATACAATGTTTCAACCGCTGCATGGAAGGACAGTCCCAGAACTGTCATTAATAGTCTATTTCTGACAGTTCCATGACATTCCCTCCATACAGCGGTTAAAACAGCTGTATGGAGTGAATGTCCCAGATCTATCAGAAATAGACTATTTATGACAGTTCTGGGACATTCACTGCATACAGCTGTTTTAACCGCTGTATGGAGGGAATGTCATGGAACTGTCAGAAATAGACTATTAATGACAGTTCTGGGACTGTCCTTCCATGCAGCGGTTGAAACATTGTATGTATTTGTTTCCATAAATGGATCCATTTATGGAAACAAATACATACAATGTTTCAACCGCTGTATGGAAGGACAGTCCCACAACTGTCATTAATAGTCTATTTCTGACAGTTCCATGACATTCCCTCCATACAGCGGTTAAAACAGCTGTATGGAGTGAATGTCCCAGATCTATCAGAAATAGACTATTTATGACAGTTCTGGGACATTCACTGCATACAGCTGTTTTAACCGCTGTATGGAGGGAATGTCATGGAACTGTCAGAAATAGACTATTAATGACAGTTCTGGGACTGTCCTTCAATGCAGCGGTTGAAACATTGTATGTATTTGTTTCCATAAATGGATCCATTTATGGAAACAAATACATACAATGTTTCAACCGCTGCATGGAAGGACAGTCCCAGAACTGTCATTAATAGTCTATTTCTGA
The DNA here is from genome assembly GCF_062004578.1 of Staurois parvus. NCBI lineage: Eukaryota > Metazoa > Chordata > Amphibia > Anura > Ranidae > Staurois > Staurois parvus. The sequence continues at coordinate 4,367,110 of NW_028317969.1, forward strand.
CAGTTCCATGACATTCCCTCCATACAGCGGTTAAAACAGTTGTATGGAGTGAATGTCCCAGATCTATCAGAAATAGACTATTTATGACAGTTCTGGGACATTCACTGCATACAGCTGTTTTAACCGCTGTATGGAGGGAATGTCATGGAACTGTCAGAAATAGACTATTAATGACAGTTCTGGGACTGTCCTTCCATGCAGCGGTTGAAACATTGTATGTATTTGTTTCCATAAATGGATCCATTTATGGAAACAAATACATACAATGTTTCAACCGCTGTATGGAAGGACAGTCCCACAACTGTCATTAATAGTCTATTTCTGACAGTTCCATGACATTCCCTCCATACAGCGGTTAAAACAGCTGTATGGAGTGAATGTCCCAGATCTATCAGAAATAGACTATTTATGACAGTTCTGGGACATTCACTGCATACAGCTGTTTTAACCGCTGTATGGAGGGAATGTCATGGAACTGTCAGAAATAGACTATTAATGACAGTTCTGGGACTGTCCTTCAATGCAGCGGTTGAAACATTGTATGTATTTGTTTCCATAAATGGATCCATTTATGGAAACAAATACATACAATGTTTCAACCGCTGCATGGAAGGACAGTCCCAGAACTGTCATTAATAGTCTATTTCTGACAGTTCCATGACATTCCCTCCATACAGCGGTTAAAACAGCTGTATGGAGTGAATGTCCCAGATCTATCAGAAATAGACTATTTATGACAGTTCTGGGACATTCACTGCATACAGCTGTTTTAACCGCTGTATGGAGGGAATGTCATGGAACTGTCAGAAATAGACTATTAATGACAGTTCTGGGACTGTCCTTCCATGCAGCGGTTGAAACATTGTATGTATTTGTTTCCATAAATGGATCCATTTATGGAAACAAATACATACAATGTTTCAACCGCTGCATGGAAGGACAGTCCCAGAACTGTCATTAATAGTCTATTTCTGACAGTTCTATAACATTCCCTCCATACAGCGGTTGAAACCGCTGTATGGAGTGAATGTCCCAGAACTGTCAGAAATAGACAGAAACTGTCACAGAACTGTCCTTCTTCTCATCCTTCTCCTTCTTCTCATCCTTCTTCTCATCCTTCTTCTCATCCTTCTCCTTCTTCTCATCCTTCTCCTTCTTCTCATCCTTCTCCTTCTGCTCATCCTTCTTCTCATCCTTCTCCTTCTTCTCATCCTTCTCCTTCTCCTTCTTCTCATCCTTCTCCTTCTCCTTCTCCTTCTTCTCATCCTTCTCCTTCTCATCCTTCTCCTTCTCCTTCTCATCCTTCTCCTTCTTCTCATCCTTCTCCTTCTTCTCATCCTTCTCCTTCTTCTCATCCTTCTCCTTCTCCTTCTCATCCTTCTCCTTCTTCTCATCCTTCTCCTTCTCCTCATCCTTTTTCTTCTCATCCTTCTCCTTCTCCTTCTTCTCATCCTTCTCCTTCTTCTCATCCTTCTCCTTCTTCTCATCCTTCTCCTTCTTCTCCTTCTTCTCATCATTCTCCTTCTTCTCATCCTTCTCCTTCTCCTTCTTCTCATCCTTCTCCTTCTCCTTCTTCTCATCCTTCTCCTTCTCATCCTTCTCCTTCTCCTTCTCATCCTTCTCCTTCTTCTCATCCTTCTCCTTCTTCTCATCCTTCTCCTTCTCCTTCTTCTCATCCTTCTCCTTCTCCTTCTTCTCTTCCTTCTCCTTCTTCTCATCCTTCTTCTTCTTCTCATCCTTCTTCTTCTCATCCTTCTCCTCCTTCTTCTCATCCTTCTTCTCATCCTTCTTCTTCTCATCCTTCTCCTTCTTCTCATCCTTCTCCTTCTCCTTCTTCTCATCCTTCTCCTTCTTCTCATCCTTCTCCTTCTTCTCATCCTTCTCCTTCTTCTCATCCTTCTCCTTCTCCTTCTTCTCTTCCTTCTCCTTCTTATCATCCTTCTCCTTCTTCTCATCATTCTCCTTCTTCTCATCCTTCTCCTTCTTCTCATCCTTCTTCTTCTCATCCTTTTCCTTCTTCTCATCCTTCTTCTTCTCATCCTTCTTCTTCTCATCCTTCTCCTTCTCATCCTTCTCTTTCTTCTCATCCTTCTCCTTCTCCTTCTTCTCATCCTTCTCCTTCTTCTCATCCTTCTCCTTCTCCTTCTTCTCATCCTTCTCCTTATTCTCAGCCTTCTTCTTCTCATCCTTCTCCTTCTCATCCTTCTCCTTCTCATCCTTCTCCTTCTTCTCATCCTTCTCCTTCTTCTCATCCTTCTCCTTCTCCTTCTTCTCATCCTTCTCCTTCTCCTTCTTCTCATCCTTCTCCTTCTCCTTCTTCTCATCCTTCTCCTTCTTCTCATCCTTCTCCTTCTTCTCATCCTTCTCCTTCTCCTTCTTCTCATCCTTCTCCTTCTCCTTCTTCTCATCCTTCTCCTTCTCCTTCCTCATCTCCAAGGGCATTTAAATTAAAGGTACAGTGTTCTGCACTAATTTAAAGGCTCTCTGAAGCCTAGAAACCCTTTAAATAAGTCATCTTCGTAGCGGAGAAATTCGCATCGAATCGAATTTCACACTGGAATTCGCCGAATCAGCCGAATCGAATTTTTCATTTCTTCGCTCATCTCTAGTTCTAACTAATCTTTGGGCCTAAAATTATTATTTTAAACATGCAAAATAAAAAAATCACAATAAATGGCTCTGGCAGCGAAAGGGTTCAATTCACTCTCTACATTGACCCATAAATGTTTTTCCAAAACGGTGAATTTTTTGCTAAACTCCCCAGATTTTTGCTGTCATTTTGTGGAAATGAAAGCTCTTCAGTTTCACGGCCGCCTTGCCCTGCAATCAATGACTTTCTTCTCATCACAGGACTGGAAATGAGATTTGCTACACTAGAGATCTGCAGTTGTGGGTTTGAGCGATCGACAGACAATCAGGGGCAGGCTGTCCATTCGAGCACTCGGGCACTGCCAGAGGGCCCGGGATCAGTAGGGGGCCCCATAAAATGCTCCTGGTACCTTTTAAAGGCTTTTTTGGGTGTGCTTTGAGTGTTGGCAAGGACACAGGGGCCCCATGATCCCCTATTGCCCAGGGGCCCCATGAGTTGTCAGTCCGCCCCTGCAGACAATACCACAATATGAAAAGATTAGCCAATAATTTCCTCTCCTTAGACTTCAATGTTGTTCTTTTTTTTCTTGCTCAATCATTTTTTTATTAGTTTTGCCAGACAACTTTAATCAGGGGGGGCATAGCCCACCCCAGCACCCCCCTAGATCCGGCCATGAATGTAAATGTGCCATACCAGCGGAAGTACAGGCCCTGTGCTCTGACTGGATGAGGTGGAGATTGTGATGTCACTGCCCTGCCTCTCCACCACATCCAATCAGAGAATTCCTTATTGAAGAAAAATGCAAGACGTTATGTGAAAGGCGCTTATGCTGAGTGAGCGACCTCTACTGGTCACTATGGAGCAGGGCTGTGTACCTGGAAGATCACAGAGATACACTATATTGGCAAACGTATTGGGCCAGCCCTCCAAATCATTGGATTCAGGTGTTCCAATCACCTCCATGGCCACAGGTGTATAAAATCAAGCACCTAGGCATGCAGACTGCTTCTACAAACATTGGTGAAAGAATGGGTCGCTCTCAGGAGCTCAGTGACTCCAAGCGTGGTCCCGTGATAGGTTGCCCCCTGTGTAATAAGTCCATCCATGACATTTCCTGGCTACTAAATATTCCACGGTCAACTGTTAGTGGGATTATAACAAAGTGGAAGCAACTGGGAACAACAGGAACTCAGCCACCAAGTGGTAGGCCACGTAAAATGACAGAACGGGGTCAGCGCATGCTGAAGCGCACAGTGCGCAGAAGTCACCAACTGTCTGCAGAGTCGATAGCTAAAGACCTCCAAACTTGGTGTAGCCTTCAGATTAGCACAACAACTGCGTAGAGAGCTTCATGGAATGGGTTTCCATGGCCGAGCAGCTGCATCCAAGCCTTACATCACCAAGTGCCATGCAAAGCATGGGATGCCGTGGTGTAAAGCACGCTGCCACTGGACTCTAGAGCAGTGGAGACGTGTTCTCTGGAGTGACCAATCACGCTTCTCTGTCTGGGTTTTGCGATTGCCAGAACGGTACTTGCCTGACTGCATTGTGCCAAGTGTAAAGTTTGGTGGAGGGGGGATTATGGTGTGGGGTTGTTCTTCAGGGGTTGGGCTTGGCCCCCTAGTTCCAGTGAAGGGAACTCTTAAGGCGTCAGCATACCAAGACATTTTGGACAATTTCATGCTCCCAACTTTGTGGGAAGAGTTTGGGGATGGCCCCTTCCTGTTCCAACATGACTGCGCACCAGTGCACAAAGCAAGGTCCATAAAGACATGGATGAGCCAGTTTGGGGTGGAGGAACTTGACTGGCCTGCACAGAGTCCTGACCTCAACCCCATAGAACACCTTTGGGACGAATTAGAGTGGAGAATGCGAGCCAGACCTCCTCCCCCGACATCAGTGCCTGACCTCACAAATGTGCTTCTGGAAGAATGGTCAAACCTTCCCATAGACACACTCTTAAACCTTGTGGACGCCTTCCCAGAAGAGTTGAGGCTGTTATAGCTGCAAAGGGCGGGGCCAACTCAATATTGAACCCTACGGACTAAGACTGGGGGGCCATTAAAGGTCATGTGCATGGAAAGGCCGGCCGACCAATACTTTTGGCAATATAGTGTGTGTGTAGCAGCAGTGACTACTACAGTGATTCTGTGCTTCCACAGGGATTGGTTGGGTATGGAATATGTACACTCGGGCGGACTGACAACTCATGGGGCTCCTGGGCAATAGGGGATCATGGGGCCCCTGTGTCCTTGCCCAAACTCAAAAAAGCCTATGAAAAAGGTACCAGGGGCATCTCATGGGGCCCCCTACTGACCCCGGACCCTCAGGCAGTGCCCGAGTTTCCAAATGGTCAGTCCGCCCCTGTGTATACTTATAGTAGTCCAAGCAGACCAATGCACCTATGTACTATTATCCAATGCTTGGGGTTGAGCATTCCGAGTCCCATATGTAATACAAGGAGTTGTTCCTTTAGTAGGACACATGCCAAGATTTCTCCTCTCTTGTGGGGTCTCTGTTGTCAGTCCGGGTTTTCATTTTCTTCCTTTGTGACTGGAGTCTAATGTTCTGCTCGGATCTGTTCCACTCCAATGATCTGCTTCCCTCTGGTCCAACCTCGGCCAGAAATAGATCCCTCTTCTCCTGCCACACAACATCCGGGAATTGCCGCTTTCCACGTCTGTGCAATCCATCAGACTGAAACAGATTTCATTTTTCTTTTTTTTCTTGTAAATTAAACCCAAACGCTAAAATGACGCACACATAAGTGTTAATTCTGGATGAGCTGGGTTCACTCCGAGGTCTGACCACAGCCGGCTCTTCCCCCGTGTTACTCATCTTAATGTCATTCCAAACGTCCCATTTCATTTTATTTTTTACATTTGCAGTCTTAGTGAAAATATGGGCTGGTGATCCTGCCATGGAGGTGTAGACCTTTGCTGTTAAAGGGTGACAACGCTCTGTGCCGTCTCGTAGCTGTGCTAATGCGTTGTCACCCTGTCACATGGACGTCCAATGGAGAAGACAAAAGGCCAATCCAGTATAAATCATGTAGATAATGTCCACTCTTGTCACCATCAGGAAACCTGTACTGAGAAACACCATTGCTGGGATGCATTGGAAATGGAAGTGGCTGTAAATGGGACCGCAGGAGATCAGCAGCACTAGAAGAAACAGAGAAGGAAAAAACAACACAAGACAATTGTATCTAACACACAGTGCTATAGAAAACACAAGGTTGTGTACTTCTAATTCACATTTGCTATAGGGGTGGAAACCCCCTTTAGGTGGAATTGTCAAATAGTCATTATGTTGAATGTGTGTGTATGTATGTGTGCTTGTGTATGTATATGTGTGTGTGTGTGTCTGTGTATGTATATGTGTGTATGTATGTGTGCTTGTGTATGTATATGTGTGTATGTATGTGTGCTTGTGTATGTATGTGTGCTTGTGTATGTATGTGTGCTTGTGTATGTATATGTGTGTATGTATGTGTGCTTGTGTATGTATATGTGTGTGCTTTTGTGTATGTATGTGTGCTTGTGTATGTATATGTGTGTGCTTTTGTGTATGTATGTGTGCTTGTGTATTTATATGTGTGTATGTATGTGTGTGTGCTTGTGTATGTATATGTGTGTGTGCTTGTGTATGTGTCTGTGTATGTATACTGTATGTGTGTATGTATGTGTGCTTGTGTATGTATATGTGTGTATGTATGTGTGCTTGTGTATGTATATGTGTGTATGTATGTGTGCTTGTGTATGTATATGTGTGTGTGTCTGTGTATGTATATGTGTGTATGTGTGCTTTTGTATGTATATGTGTGTGTGCTTGTGTATGTGTCTGTGTATGTATACTGTATGTGTGTATGTATGTGTGCTTGTGTATGTATATGTGTGTATGTATGTGTGCTTGTGTATGTATATGTGTGTGTGTATGTGTGTGTGTATGTATACTGTATGTGCGTATGTATGTGTGCTTGTGTATGTATGTATATGTGTGCTTGTGTATGTATATGTGTGTATGTGTTTGTGCACGTGTGTATATCTGTGTGCGTACCCGTGTGTATAAATGTGCATGTGTGCGTGTTGTGGTTTAAATTTATTTTTATTAAAACTCCTTTCTAAGTAGAATTGTCACATTGTCGTTATGTTGAGTGTGTTTGTATTTATGTATGTGTGTGCGTGTATATACATGTGTGTGTGTATGTATGTGCATACATATGAGATTGTGGATTTGGGGTTTTCATGAGCTGTAAGCCATAATCATCACAATGATGACAAATCACGGCTTGAACTGTCTTGCTTTGCATGTAATGAGTCTATCTCATATATTAGTTTCACCTTTTAAGTTTCATTACTGAAATAAATGAACTTTTGCACTATATTCTAATTTTTCGAGTTTGACCTGTAGAGCAGTACATCTGTGAATTCATGACACTATCAATGAAATGCAGCTCCCCGACACCAGCAGCACTCATGCAGCCCTACAGAAGAACACTGCCACCACCATGTTTCACTGTAGGCACCATACATTTTTCTTTGTACTCCTCACCTTTGCAGCACCATACCGTTTTGAAGCCATTAGTTCCAAAAACATTTATCTTGGTCTCATCACTCCAGAGTACAGAGTCCCAGTAGTCTTCTTCTGTTTCAGTATGGGCCCTGGCAAATTCAAGGCGGGCTTTTCTTGTGCATGGGCTTTAAGAGTGGCACCTATGCATGCCATTCCTCTGCAGTGTACCCTGTATTGTGTCACGAGAAACAATCATCCCCGTTTGGATTTCTACTTCTTTAGCTAACTGCAGTGAAGTTGGATGTTAATTTTCTTCAACCTTTCTTATCAGAAGACGCTCCTGTCAAGGTGTTAACGTCCGTGGACGGTCTGGACGTCTCTGTGAGATGGTTGCAGTTCCATGTTTGTTAAATTTTTGTATCACTTTTGCTACAGTATTCTGACTGATAAGTAAAGCTGAACTTCTTGTAGCCTTCACCTTTCTTGTGTAAAGAAATGATTTTCTTTCTCAGGCCTTGTGACATTTCTCTTCCATGTGGTGCCATTGCTGACAGCAAGGAATGGGAGGGGTTTTCTTTGTTAAGTAACGCATTTTTATAATTATCATTGGGGTGTATTAATTTTTGCAACATGGTCTTGCATGAATTTGTTAGGAAAAATACCTTTGTGTGTGCAAATTACCAAATCTTGTTTGCAATCAATGGCTCGCATTTGTGGGAGTATAATGTCCCATAGAAAATGATGATTCTGAAAGGAAAGGAAAGATTTCCTGACAAATCTGATGGGCTGTACTCATTTATGCTGAGTACTGTATGCATGTGTGTTTGTAAGTATATATATATATATATTCATGTGTGTGTGTATGTATGTGTGTATGCATATGTATGTTTGTGTGTGCGTGTATGTACATGTGTGTGTATTTATGTGTATGTATGTGTGTATATATATGTTTGTGCGTGTATATGTGTATGCATGTGTTTGTATATGTATGTATGTGTATGCATGTGTGTTTTTTTGTTATGTGTGTATGCATACAGTATGTGTGTGTACATGCACATGTATGTTCGTGTGTGTCTGCGTGTATATGCGTGTGTAAGTATGTATTCATGTGTATGTTTGTGTGTATGTATATATGTGTGTATGCATGTGTTTGTGTGTATGTATATATGTGTGAATGCATGTGTATGTTTGTGTGTATGCATGTGTATGTTTGTGCATATGTATATATGTGTGAATGCATGTGTATGTTTGTATGCATGTGTATGTTTGTGTGTATGTATATATGTGTGAATGCATGTGTATGTATATATGTGTGAACGCATGTGTATGTTTGTGTGTATGTATGTATGTGTGTATGCATGTGTATATTTGTGTGTATGTATATATGTGTGAATGCATGTGTATGTATATATGTGTGAATGCATGTGTATGTTTGTGTGTATGTATGTATGTGTGTATGCATGTGTATGTTTGTGTGTATGTATATATGTGTGAATGCATGTGTATGTTTGTGTGTATGTATATATGTATGAATGCATGGGTATGTTTGTGTGTATGTATATATGTGTGTATGCATGTGTATATTTGTGTGCATGTATGTGTGTATGCATATGTGTATGTATGTATATATATGTGTGTGCATATATATGTGTATGCATATGTATGTGTGTGTATGTGTATATGCATGCGTGTGTATGTGTTTATGCATGTGTGAGTGTGTGAATGCATACAGTATGTGTGTGTATATGTATGTGTTTGTATGTGCGGTGTGTTTTGTCCCCCCCCCCCCCATATATTCATTAGCACGTTATCAGGCTGTGCCGTAGTCACCGGAGGGTTAGCTGGGCCCCCTTGGCTCAGCACGATATTATTGGAATTGATTGTCTGCGTTCTCCACAGAAAAACATTTAGAAAGCAATGCAAACAGAAACATAAGGCGTCCAATTATGAGCTTTCCACAATCCCTCTACAGCGCTTTAATGAGTTCCAGGCTGGGGCATTAAATAGAGTTTATGCAGCTTAATCTCCGGATTGTACAATAACAACTTAATATGCAGCTCCATAGAGCACACCGGTCACATGTCATTATTAGTATGTTCCATCGTCCCTACTCCGCCCAACACTGATACTTCACCTCTGATGAGAGGATAGCCACAGACAAAAAGCTGCAGTTTAATCTGACTATATTTCACGCTCCCTATTCCCCCCCGTAGACATGCTAATGTACTGTGTTATTAAAATCTTTACATTTTTATTATGCATCCAATTTTAGAGCCAATGATGTCATCACGGGGTCTCTATGCTTTTCTATGCAATGCAGGCAGACTGTGGCTGGTGGGAGGGGCTGCAGGTGCAGCACACTTACCAAACTTTTAGTCCTGGTCCCCAGGAAACAGTTAACCACAGTGCATTCCAGACCCACCCAGTGACTGGGCAGTCACACTCAGAACTCACCCTCCTACAGGAATGGCCCACCCAACCCCACCTGCAGGGACCACCCACTCACAGCCTCAAACTACTGCAATGAACGTCTTACTGTACATGGATGGAAATTGAGATAAGGATGACACTATGATCCCATGATCAGGACTGAGCTCCATGATGGGGGGCTGTCCCGACTAATCTGGATAGATATCGATCTGGTAGTGAAGGGTTACACCCCCCGGGGTGTGGACTGCACCCAGGTGACACCCGCCAGAAGGGTGCCACCTCTCCAGGGTCCGCTCCAGGGAGGGCCAGGAACCCTGGCTAGGATAAGCTACCATGTTTCCAAAGTCCAACCCCCATTCATGCCTACAGGGGGAGCCGGAAAGATGGCAGTGCCCATGAAGCCGGGACAGGAGACAAGGGGTCAGAGTGTGTGTGGAGAGGATGGGATGAAGATTTCTACTGCTTGTGTACTGGAGATCAGAGAGAGAGACAGCAGGTCAGTGTGTGTGCTGTGTACTTCCTCCTCTACCACCAGGGGGAGACATCCATCCCCTGCCCCACCCCCCTCTGATGCCACTGAGACATGAGGCATTCCAGACCTCCCCTACTGCAACCCTACATACTGACATGGTACATTCCATCCATCATATCTCCCCCCCCCACATACCAATATGGTATATTTCAACCCCCCCACACATACTAACATGGTACATTCCACCCATCAAACCCCCCCGAATATTAACACGCTACATTCCATTCATCAACCCCCCCCCCCACATACTGACATGGTACAATCCATTCATCATCTTCCGCCCCCACATACCGATATGGTATATTTCAACCTCCCCCCCGACATACTAACATGGTACATTCCACCCATCAAACCATGGACATGTACTTAGAGGGCTCATGCCAAACACGTGTCTTCCCGTTGTCAGTGGTTTTTCAATTTTAAGGCTAATTCTGCTTTTTTTTCTGAGGGAGTTTTATTATCAGGGACCCCTCCCCTGTTCCTCCTACCTGGGATACCTAGGTCATGGAATAGCAGGAGGCTACGGGGGGGGGGGGGGGGTTGTGACACCATGTTTTGCTGAACTAGGTGACACCAACCCTAGTGATGCCACTGTGTTTTGGGAGCCAAACAGTCATGTAAAAAGTTTCAAAATACAAAGGCTCCTGGGAATGGTCCCTTGGCACATAAGGAGCATTACTGGTCACAATGGCCATGTACTTATAGGGCTCATGCCACACACGTGTCTTCCCGTTGTCAGTGTATTTTACATTAAGTTTCATTCTGTTTTTTTTTTTTCTGAGGGGGTTTTATTCTCGGGAACCCCTCCCCTGTTCCTCCTAATGTCTTGAATGACGTTTACAGTGCCCAGAGCCTCCTGGGATACCTAGGTCATGGAATAGCAGGAGGCTGGGGGGGGGGTGACACCATGTGACAACAACTCTAGTGATGCCACTGTGTTTCGGGAGCCAAACAGTCCTTCATCAGGGCTTGGATAAAAATGGAAAAAGTTTCAAAATACAAAGGCTCCTGGGAATGGTCCCATGGCACATAAGGAGCATTACTGGTCACAATGGACATGTACTTATAGGTCTCATGCCACACACGTGTCTTCCCGTTGTCAGTGTATTTTACATTAAGTTTCATTCTGCTTTTTTTTTTTTCTGAGGGGGTTTTATTCTCGGGAAGCCCTCCCCTGTTCCTCCTAATTTCTTGAATGATGTTTACAGTGCCCACAGCCTCCTGGGATACATAGGTCATGGAATACCAGGAGGCTGCAGGGTACTCCACAGAGTATGTGCCATGCTATGTCACCAGGGGGCGCTGGCTGTCCCTTTATGGCTTTTGCAGCCACCCACCTGCTGATGTGCTCCATGTACATCCTCATTGGGTGATTGCAAAATGCAGAAAAAACAGGCAGCCCCCCCCGTGATGACATCAAAGGAACATGGTGGTGGGGGACTGGGTGTTCTACAGCAAACCCACAGATCTCCAGAGATGGTGCCTATAGAAGTAAGAGGGGAGGGGGGAGTAATTGTTACGGGGGTGGGGCAGGGAAGTTCCACTTTTTAACCACTTGCCGACCGTAGGCCGTCATACGACTTCCTTCTCCCAGCAGGGGCGGACTGTCCATTTGGAAACTCGGGCACTGCCCGAGGGCCCGGGGTCAGTGGGGGGCCCCATGAGATGCCCCTGGTACCTTTTTCATAGGCTTTTTGAGTTTGGGCAAGGACACAGGGGCCCCATGATCCCCTATTGCCCGGGGGCCCCATGAGTTGTCAGTCCGCCCCTGTCTCCCAGTATCAGAATTTTCATCTGGTGATTCCCAGTATATCAGAAGTGATTCTGTAGGCGGGGGAAGGGAGGCCAGAGGGGAGATTTGGGGTCACTTTTACAGTGTGACGTGTTAGGTATCTATTTGTTCGGCGTAACATCATCTTTTACATTTTACCCAACAATTTGGTGTTATATTGCATTTGTGTGTGATAAAATTCATTCAAGTGTATTTTTTCCCAAATAATAGCTTTTGAAAAACAAACAAACAAATACCTTGGCTTGTTGGCTTGACTGTGTCCAGTAAACAATGCACCATCTTTGGTATTAGGGGGAAACATAGTGCCTCATCGTTGGTGTCAGTGAGGGGAATAGTGCCCCATCATTGGTGTCAGTGGGAGGAATAGTGACCCTTCATTGATGTCAGTGGGGGGAATAGTGCCCCATCATTGGTGTCAGTGGGAGGAATAGTGACCCTTCATTGATGTCAGTGGGGGGAATAGTGTCCCATCATTGGTATCAGTGGGGGGAATAGTGTCCCATCATTGGTATTAGTGGGAGGAATAGTGCCCCATCATTGGTATTAGTGGGAGGAATAGTGTCCCATCATTGGTATCAGTGGGAGGAATAGTGTCCCATCATTGGTATCAGTGGGAGGAATAGTGCCCCATCATTGGTATCAGTGGGGGGAATAGTGCCCCATCATTGGTATTAGTGGGAGGAATAGTGCCCCATCATTGGTGTCAGTGGGAGGAATAGTGACCCTTCATTGATGTCAGTGGGGGGAATAGTGTCTTTCGTTGGTGTCAGTGGGGAGAATAGTGCCCCATCATTGGCATCAGTGGAAAGAATAGTGTCCCATCATTGGCATCAGTAGGAGGAATAGTGCCCCTTCGTTGGTGTCAGTTGGGGGAATAGTGACTCTTCATTTCTAGCTGTGGGAAAAATAGTGCCCCTTCATTGGTGTCAGTGGGAAGAATAGTACCACATCATTGGTGTCAGTGTGGATAATAGTGCCCCTTTGTTGGTGTCAGTGGGAGGAATAGTGCCCCTTTCATTGGTGTCAGTGGGAGGAATAGTTCCCTTTTGTTGGTGACAGTGGGAGGAATAGTGCCCCATTGTTGGTGTCAGTAGGGAGAATAGTGCCCTTTCGTTGGTGTCAGTGGGAAAAATAGTGCCCCTTCATTGGTGTCAGTGGGAGGAATAGTACCCCATCATTGGTGACAGTGGGGAGAATAGTGCTCCTTTGTTGGTGTCAGTGGGAGGAATAGTGTCCCATCATTGGTATCTGCGGAGGAATAGTGCCCCATCATTGGTGTCAGTGGGAGGAATAGTTCCCCATCATTGGTATCTGCGGAGGAATAGTGCCCCATCATTGGTGTCAGTGGGAGGAATAGTGCCCCATCATTGGTGTCAGTGGGAGGAATAGTGCCCCATCATTGGTGTCAGTGGGAGGAATAGTGCCTCAAGGAAAGTGCTGCATTTGGCCCCCGGGTCACAGTTTGGAGACCATTGCTCTAGGGCCTCTGCTGAAAATAAATATATAAATATATATAAAATGTTTGGGGGTTATAAGTTATTTTTTAAGCAAAAAAATTTAGTTTTTTTACTTGTTCGTATAGAGTATATCAGAAGTGGCAAGTGGGTAAACCCTCAGCCAGCTCAGATTGGAGGAAGGGAAGAAGCACAAGGAGCTTGTATATTTTGTTGCAGTGCAATGAGTATGCTGATAGGAGGAGAGAGCAGAGTGACAGAGAGATGAACTTATCAGCATGCTGCTTTTCCCTTCACTGTCCAGTCCCAGGGTGGGTTGGAGACCTATAAGCAGGGGTGGACTGACCATTTGGAAACTCGGGCACTGCCCGAGGGCCCGGGGTCAGTAGGGGGCCCCATGAGATGCCCCTGGTACCTTTTTTCATAGGCTTTTTTGAGTTTGTGCAAGGACACAGGGGCCCCATGATCCCCTATTGCCCAGGGGCCCCATGAGTTGTCAGTCCACCCCTGCCTATAAGTGTTACTGAACTGAAGCAGAAGAAGATCAGATCAGGGCAGTGCTCTGTGGCAGAGCAGTGTAAATCTCAGAACTGGATGGACATAATACAAATCCTTTGCAGTGTATGTATTTTATCTGTGTTTTTAGCTGATAGCCTGGAGATGAGATGTAAGGAGACATCGTTACCAGTCCTGGAACCTGGTTGGATAAATCCTTGTTATCGGTGTGTATGTTCTTTTATTGATGGCGGTGTGTTCCGCGGTGGTCACAGACGCTCCTCTGCTTTCCATGTATTTCATGGCGGGTGATATTTTATTCCCTTTATAACCATCTCGGGGACTTGCGATCGTCTTTTTCATTTTCTTGATGACGGTTGGGCTTAGACAAATGTAGGATTAACCCCCGCCGTACCGCACAGAACTGAGGCCAGTGAAGAGCGATCTGCATTCATGCCAATGCCTTTCCTTTTATGTTGCTAAGGTTACCATAAAGAAAGTCCTTGCGTTCCCTTGGGTCTCTCGGCTCCGTGCTCGACATAAACACGCCGCTCAGACAAAACCGCGATTAACCTTCGCTGTCTCACAGAGGCGTCGCTAATGAGAAGTGGTGGGAAGGAGAGCGTCTGGGCCACAGCAGGCCAATCAGATCAAAGCTGCTGTTTTTCTAAGGCAGGTTAGAGAATTGAAGGAAGAATAGGATTGGCCTGCTGAGGTCACTCGTCTACCTGGCAACTAAACCGCAAAACAATAATATTCATCTGCACAGAGAAGCTGCTGATCCTTTAAGGGCCCGTTCATATGTGGAGCAGCCCTTGTCGCCCTCTGAAAAGCGTTTTTCAGCGGATCACTTTTCAGAGGCATTTGAGAGGAAGTTAGGACATGATGGGGTTTATTTACTAAAGCTGTAGAGTCCAAAATCAGACTCCCTTCTGCATAGAAACCAATCAGCTTCTAACCTCAGCTTGTTCAATGAAGCTTTGGCAATGAAACCTGGAAGCTGATTGGTTTCTATGCAGAAGGGAGTCTGATTTTGGACTCTCCAGCTTTAGTAAATAAACCCCGATATGTCTTGGGGCGTAGCTCTGCATGCTGATAGAAAATCATCTTACATTCGTTAGTTAATCAAACATGTTTGCTTTCAATTACTTTTTTCCACTTCCCGGTTGAGTGAGGCACTGGTGATGTAACCAGGGCTTCACAGTTGCATCCTGTGAATTCTACGTCACCAGCACTCCCCCCCTCCCTCAGTGCACTGCCACACAGTGGTGTAACTAGTACCTTCAAGGCCCCGATGCAAGAAACAATGAAGGGCCCCCCTGACCCCTTGCCAGGGGCGTATTTACCACAAGGCAAACAAGGCACTTGCCTAGGGCAGCATTTTTCATGGGGGCAGCACCTCCACCCAGAAGAGGGGATGAAAGAAGGGACACGCGCGCTATGGGAACCAGGTGGGATCCGAGAGATACTGTGGGCTGCTTGATGGTGTATGTAGAGCTTGACTCTTGTTCCCGGGGATGTCCAGAGCTGTGAAGATGAGTGGAAGGCTCTCCCAGGTAGGGGGCAAGGGTGTTGTTGGTCAATGTCAGGCCCTCTCTGTGGGAGGCAGAAGGGGGGTGGTGGCGTTGTTTCGTGTCCGTAGAGGCAGATGATATTTGTGTTGCCTAGGGCAGCTAAAACCTAAATACACCACGTCCCCTGGCCAGGGCCCTTCCCTCTGAGCCCAGGGCCTGGCCGCAAGTGTGACTTTTGTGACCCTGGTAGTTCCGCCATTGGTGTCAGTAGTTTTTCTTTTTTTTTTCTTAACACTATTTTTTAGTTTTTTAGGAGCCCGGTTGGGGGGCTTGGGTGAAATATCAGGGACTGAAAAGGAAGGAAGGAAAGAAAAAAGAAAAGAGGAAAGAAAAGAAAGGAAAGAAAAAAGAAAAGAAAGGAAAGAAAAGAGGAAGGAAGGGAGGAAAGGAAAGAAAAAAGAAAGGAAGGAAGGAAAGAAAGAAAAGAAAAAAGAAAGGAAGGAAGGAAAGTTTTTTTAGGAGCCCAGTTGGGGGGCTTGGGTGAAATATCAGTGGTCTGAAAAGGAAGGAAGGAAAGAAAAATGAAAAGAGGAAAGAAAAGAAAGGAAAGAAAAAAGAAAGGAAGGAAAGAATGAAGAAAGAAAGGAAGGAAAAGTTTTTAGGAGCCCGGTTGGGGGGCTTTGGTGAAATATCAGGGGTGTAAAAAGAAGGAAGGAAAGAAAAAAGAAAAGAGGAAAGAAAAGAAAAAAAAGGAAAGGAAAAAGAAAGGAAGGAAGGAAAGAAAAGAAAGACAGGAAGGAAGGAAACTTTTTTAGGAGCCCGGTTGGGGGGCTTTGGTGAAATATCAGGGGTGTAAAAAGAAGGAAGGAAAGAAAAAAGAAAAGAGGAAAGGAAAGGAAAGAGGAAGGAAAGAAAGGAAGGAAGAAAGGAAGGAAGGAAAGTTTTTTAGGAGCCCAGTTGGGGGGCTTGGGTGAAATATCAGTGGTCTGAAAAGGAAGGAAGGAAAGAAAAGAGGAAAGAAAAGAGAGAAAAAAGAAAGGAAGGAAATAAAAAAGAAAGGAAGGAAGGAAAGAAAGGAAAGAAAGGAAGGAAACTTTTTTAGGAGCCCGTTGGAGGGCTTGGGTGAAATATCAGGGGTCTAAAAAGGAAGGAAAGAAAAAAGAAAAGAGGAAAGAAAGGAAAGGAAAAAGAAAGGAAGGAAGGAAAGAAAGGAAGGAAGGAAAGTTTTTTTAGGTGCCCGGTTTGGGGGCTTGGGTGAAATATCAGAAGTCTTAAAAGGAAGGAAGGAAAGAAAAAAGAAAAGAGGAAAGAAGATAAAGGAAAGAAAAAAAGAAAAGAGGAAAGAAAAGAAAGGAAAGAAAAAAGAAAGGAAGGAAGGAAAGGCCTCTGCCGCTCCTCCTATCTAGGCGTATAGGGGAACACATGGACCCCCTGCAGCATGGGGCTGGGTCACAATTGCGACCCCTATGACTCCTGTAGCTACGCTCCTGCTGTCACATGTTCCAGGCAGAGTACCAGGAAGTAAAGGGAAGTGGATTCATCCACTCTTAGTGAAAATGGCCATCATTAGAAGAATAGGGAAGAAAATAATAAAGTATGCAAAGACTAAAAAGCCTGAATGACCTATAGGGATCTGTTTGTAGATTGCAGTACTAAACATGTCTAAAGAAGACTTTGCTGTAGATTTTAAAATAAGGGCGAAGTTCCTCTTTAATGATTTTTCTGGTTGGATTGTATTTTTAATAGATATACAGAACTATTAGCAGTCCCGGGACAAGGGACAAGATGTATGAGCATTATGTGTCAGCAAAAATCCCTTCCCCCCTAAAACGTCAAGCACTAATCTCCATGCTTACCCTCTAAACATAAATTCCCCCTCCTCCCAGTACAAATCTACCCCCTACTTAAATCACCCCTCCCAGCAAATATTTTAGCATCCCCCCCTCATCCCCCCTCCCGTAATCACAAATCATCTACCCCTAAAATTTCCCCTCCAAGCACAAATCCTTTCCCTCCAATGCCACCCCCTCAGCACAAATTCTCTCTTTCTAGTACAAATCTCCCCCTCCCCTAAATTTCCTCTCCTAGCACAAATACCCCCAATCATCCCTATGGGACAGTTTACACTCCATGTGTTTCAGTTGCTATTTTTCTGCATCCAAAATGCACAGAAAGTAGGTTATATGGTTGTCAGTGGCATAGTTCACACCAGTGCTTGCAGTTCCAGTGCGTTCCGGATGCAGAAAGAAAAGTAGAACAGGCTGCATTTTTTCTCCACAGAACTGTCCTGGAACACAGTAGAATGCATCAAAAATGCACCGGAACGCACATGTCCCTATTTAAATTGAAGAAAAAGAGAGAGGAAAAATGAACTGGAATGCATAAAAAACACACTGGAATGTGTAAAAAATGTGCCAGAATGTACCAAAAAGGTGCATGCGTAAACGCATCAGGTACGCATCTGGACTGCGTTTCTATAGTGTGAACCAGCCCTAATACCACAAGTCTCCCCCCAAAGAAAAAAAAATCCCCCTCCTAGCACAAATCCCCTCTACCCTATGACCTTTTCTAGCACAACCCCCCAAATCTTTGTTCTAGTACATATATTCTTTCCCCACCCCCCAACACAAATGCCCCCTAAAAAACACTCCTACCACCCCCTCCCAAATCCCCCCCTTATACAATTCTTACCCCTTCCAATACAAATCCCTTCCCCCCCAATCTCCTTGCAGTGCCCATCCATCTCACATGATACATCAGTGCCCAGGGCAGTCCCCCCTCCTGCCCACCCCTTGTCCCAGCTCTGACTATTCGGATTTACATTTGTAAAAACCCTCTACCTAAGATTTGGATATGATACACTGGCTATATTTTGACTTTCCTGGCTCATTCCCCATCCATCAAAATGCTAATGATTTATTTTTTTTTATTAAAAACCTTTCCATTACATACCTTATTTTAGACCCAATTATGTCATCACTGGGTCTCTGTGCTTCTCTATGCAATGCAGACAGATCATGGCTGGTGGGAGGGGCCAGCATGGTGCTGCAAGAGAAAACTGCTTGTGCTGTTTGCTTTCTCTCCTGTCGCAGCCGCTAAACTCATCCACCACAACAGGAGAGCATACTATGCATGTGTGGGGCCCAGGAAAAGGATGACACTCACTATTCTACTGCTTAGGGGGTGTTCTTCCTGATGGCTGGTCCGTTCTAAAAAAGAAGTCAGGATGGTGCTTGGAAAAGAGAGGTTTTAGGACAGGCTTCAATCATTGCAAAAAAATGGCCTACAAGAATGGAAAACTCTTTCCTAGGGTGACAACGCTCAATCTCTGTACTATGGAGAAGCATGTGTTGTCACCTCAGGGCAGGATATGTATAAGGACTACCAAAACCTCCCCCTCTCTTCTTTTTTATATGATAGAGGGAAACGGTTCTGTAGTCCTCTGAGGAAAATGTAACTGATAACCATACAGCACAGGCAGAGATCGAAGGAAGTTATTAGCTGGCGATATTTCTGGCAGGATCAATGTTTTTTTTTTTTAAGAGACATAAGGAAACTCCTTCAATGTGTAACAGACCAATAGGGAGCCAGTAAGTAAAGTTGACTGCTGGGGTTTACATAGACTTTACCACAACATGCATTGCCACACATCCGTGCACTGGTCCACGTATTGATGGACTTGCTTTAGCGTGCTGTGTAAAGCGCCGCAGAATATGTCAGCGCTATACAGGTGAAACTCGAAAAATTAGAATATTGTGCAAAAGTTCATTTATTTCAGTAATGCGACTTAAAAGGTGAAACTAATATATGAGATAGACTCATTACATGCAAATCAAGATAGTTCAAGCTGTGATTTGTCATAATTGTGATGATTATGGCTTACAGCTCATGAAAACCCCAAATCCACAATCTCAGAAAATTAGAATATTCCATGCAATCAATAAAACAAGGATTGTACATAGAACAATATCGGACCTCTGAAAAGTATAAGCATGCATATGTACTCAGTACTTGGTTTGGGCCCCTTTTGCAGCAATTACTGCCTCAATGTGGCGTGGCATGGAAGCTATCAGCCTGTGGCACTGCTGAGGTGTTATGGAAGACCAGGATGCTTCAATAGCGGCCTTCAGCTCTTCTGCATTGTTCGGTCTCATGTCTCTCATCTTTCTCTTGGCAATGCCCATAGATTCTCTATGGGGTTCAGGTCAGGGGGGTTTGCTGGCCAATCAAGCACAGTAATCCCACGGTCATTGAACCAGATTTTGGTGCTTTTGGCAGTGTGGGCAGGTGCCAAGTCCTGCTGGAAAATGAAGTCAGCATCCCTATAAAGCTCGTCTGCGGAAGGAAGCATGAAGTGCTCCAAAATCTCCTCATAGACGGCTGCGTTGACCCTGGACTTAATGAAGCACAGTGGACCAACACCAGCAGATGACATGGCTCCCCAAATCAACACAGACTGTGGAAACTTCACACTGGACTTCAAGCATCTTGCAGTGTGTGCCTCTCCATTCTTCCTCCATACTCTGGATCCTTGGTTTCCAAATGAGATGCAAAAGTTGCTCTCATCAGAAAAGAGGACTTTGGACCACTGAGCAACAGACCAGGTCTGTTTTTCTTTAGCCCAGGTAAGACGCTTCTGACGTTGTTTGTTGTCCAGGATCCACCTGTGTGTGGTGGCTCTTGATGCACTGACTCCAGCCTCAGTCCACTCCTTGTGAAAGTCCTCAACACTTTTGAATGGCCTTTTCCTGACAATCCTCTCCAGGCTGCGGTCATCCCTGCTTCTTGTGCACTTTTTTCTTCCACACTTTTCCCTTCCACATAACTTTCTATTAATGTGCTTTGATACAGCACTTTGGGAACATCCAACTTCTTTTGCAATTACCTTTTGAGGCTTTCCCTCCTTATGGAGGGTGTCAATGATGGTTTTCTGCACAACTGTCAGGTCAGCAGTCTTTCCCATGATTGTGATTCCTACTGAACCAGACTGAGAGACCATTTAAAGGCTCAGGAGCCCTTTGCAGGTGTTATGGCTTAATTAGCTGATTAGAGTGGGACACTTTGAGCCGAGAATATTGCACCTTTTCACAATATTCTCATTTTCTGAGATTGTGGATTTTGTGTTTTCATGAGCTGTAAGCCATAATGATCACAATGATGACAAATCACGGCTTGAACTATCTTGCTTTGCATGTAATGAGTCTATCTCATATATAAGTTTCACATTTTAAGTTGCGTTACTGAAATAAATGAACATTTGCACGATATTCTAATTTTTTGAGTTTCACCTGTATAAATAAATGAGCCCATCTGCGGAATATAATGCCTTCTAGAGTCCTGCCTCACTGCCTTCTAGAGTCCTGCCTCTTCAAACCACGCCAGTCCCACAGGGACCTACAATGGGCGTGAAATCCTTCATGTTTACTGTGTCTCTAAGTTCTTTTATGAAACAGGCGATTAGGAGGCGATCCTGGGGAGCGAGGATCTTTTTCTACGCTTCTAGGATCCTTCTGACAGTTCGGATTGTGTTTACTCCTGCACTGTCAGTGAATCCAATGGTCAGCCATAGACAGCTACAGGCCTGCAGGTATAGAACAATAGATGAGCAGATAGATGGGTGACATAGAAAGACT
This sequence comes from Staurois parvus, assembly GCF_062004578.1. Lineage (NCBI taxonomy): Eukaryota > Metazoa > Chordata > Amphibia > Anura > Ranidae > Staurois > Staurois parvus. The sequence goes on from NW_028317969.1 coordinate 4,388,065, forward strand.
GAGATGGAAAGACAGAGAGAGGAAGATAGGCAGACAATAGGGCCAAGGGAGCAAAGGAAGGAGGGAGGAAATGAAGGATGGAAAGAAGGAGAGTTTAGAAGGAAGGATGGAAAGAAAGAAGAAGAGTTCAGAAGGAAGGAAGGATGGACGGAAAGAAAGGAGAGTTCAGAAGGAAGAAAGGATGGATGGAAAGAAAGAAGGAAGGAGAGTTCAGAAGGAAGGAAGGATGGATGGAAAGAAAGAAGGAGAGTTCAGAAGGAAGGAAGGATGGACGGAAAGAAAGGAGAGTTCAGAAGGAAGGAAGGATGGATGGAAAGAAGCAGGAGAGTTCAGAAGGAAGGAAGGAAGAACAGAAGGAAGGAAGAACAAAATGAAAGAAGATCAAACAGACGTAAGGAAAGAAAGAAAGAAAGGAAGGAAGGAAGGAAGGAAGGAAGGAAGGAAGGAAGGAAGGAAGAAGAACAGAATGAAGGTAGGGAGAATGGAAAGAAGGAAGAGAGAACAGATAGAAGGTAGAACAGGAGGAAGAAAGAAATTAATGAAAGAAGGAAGAAAGAACCAAATGAAGTTAGGGAGAACAGATGGGCAGTAGAATGGAAGGAAGGAAGAGAGGGAGGGAGGTAGGAAGGAGAGAATGAAGGTACAGAGGAAAGAAGGAAGGAAGGAAGGGAGGGAGGAAGGAAGAATAGAATGAAGGTAGAGAGAAAGGAAGGAAGAACAGAATAAAAGTAGAGAGGAAGGAAGGAGGGAAGGAAAGAACAGAATGAAGGCAGGGAGAATGGAAAGAAGGAAGAGAGAACATACAGGAGGTAGAACAGAAGGAAGGAAGAACAGAATGACGGTAGGGAGAACATACGGGAGGTAGAATGGAAGGAAAGAAGGAAGAGAGGGAAGGAGGCAGGAAGGAGAGAATGAAGGTACAAGGAAGGAAGGAAATAAGGGAGGTAGGAAGGAAGGATGAAAGAATGAATAGAATGAAGGTAGAGAGGAAGGAAGGAAAGAAGGAAGAACAGAATGAAGGTAGGGAGAATAGATGGGAGGTAGAATGGAAGAAAGGAAGAAGGAAGGAAGGAAGGAAAGAAAGAAAGAAAGAAAGAAAGAAAGAAGAAAGAGAGGGAGGGAGAGAATGAAGGCAGCCAAAACAGAAGGAAGGAAGGGTATTACTAAGGTTACATGAAATTAGCAGAGAGACAATGGATGGGTAGATACAAAGACGGACACAGAAAGTATACAATGGATAAATAGTGGGAGAGAGACATTACATTGTGCTTATGTTTGTTGACAAGACTTCAGCTAAACCAAGACACCAATCATTTAAAGAAAGAAGGAAAATGTATGAGAGATAGAAGCTTGTTCATAGACACGCTGTATATATGTTGCGAGAGAGAAAGAAAGAAAGAAAGAAAAGAAATAGAAAGAAAGAAAGAGAGAGAGGGGGGGAGGGGGAGAGAGAGAGAGGTGGGTAGAGGGGAGAGAGGGGGAGAGAGAGAGAGAGAGAGGTCATGGATAGGTACAAATTCATAACCATTCACATGGTGTACGATGACAAGACTACATGAACTTCCAAGGATAGATGGATAAAAATCTATATAGATAATTAGAGATAGGCACTTATTCATAGACATATGTTGTGTATTTATGTTTATTAGCAAGTTTTCATCAAGTTACTAAGACACATACACACAAAGAAAGAAAAAAGGAAAGAAATAAGACAAGCTTGGTACAGAGACAAAGGATGAGTGGATGGATGGATGGAACTTTGGATGGTTGGAAGGATGGATGGATGAATGGATGGTAGGAACTATGGATGGATGGATGGATGGAAGGATAGATGGGTGGATGGAAGGAAGGATGGATGGAAGGATAGATGGACTTATTTATAGGCAATCACATGGTGTTGTTGACAAGGCTTCAAATTACAAATCCAGATAATTGATAAAGAGCAGCAGAACAGATTTAGGACAGAGAAGTATGTAGTAGGTATATGGGGGATACAGAGGGAAGGGGGAGATAGAAAGAAATAAAAAGACATTCCGGGGAGTGTAGAGGGGGCAAGTGGGGGATCCATGCAGACAGAGACATCAATGAATAAGTGAATAGACAACAAATGAGCCTACATGAACTTGGCAGGGAGAGGATGGATGGATGGATGGATACTCAATCATAGACAGTCACATGCATATTTATTGACCAGGCTCCATCAACCTACAAAGATAGATAGATAAATAGCTAAGTATGTGGTAGAGATGAGAGGATAGAGAGGGAATGGGAGGCAGACAAAAAGCCATTGATTGGGGGGAGGGGGGCAGAGGGAATGGATGGGTGGGATGGATGGATAGATGGTTGGAAGGGATGGATAGATGTGTGGATGGGATGGATGGAAGGGATTGATGGTTGGATAGGTGTGATGGAGGGGATGGATGTGTAGATGGGATGGATGGAGGGGATGGATGGATGTAGGGGGTGGAGGTAAGTATATATGGATGAAGGGTATGGATAGATGGGTGGATGTGATGAAGGGGATGTATGTATGGATGGAGGGGGTGGATGTATGGATGGAAGGGAAGAATTGATGGACTGAGAGGATGGATGGGTAGATGGATGGAAGGTATAGATAGATGGGTGATTGGGATGGATGGAAGGGATTGATGGATGGATGAGTGTGATGAAGGGGATGTATGTATGGATGGAGGGGGTGGATGTATGGGTGGAAGGGAAGAATGGATGGATGGAGGGGATGGATGGATGGAGGGGATGGATGGATGGAGGGGGTGGATGGATGGATGGAAGGTATAGATAGATGGGTGATTGGGATGGATGGAAGGGATTGATGGATCGATGGATGAGTGTGATGAATGGATGGAGGGGATGGATGGAGGGGGTGGATGGATGGATATGTGCGGTGTGATGCTGCTGCTGATCTCCTCCCCAGACAAGGTGCAGGGAGTGCCAGTTGCCGGGAGGGGGGGACTGTGCTCTCCTCTCCTCCAGGCTGAGGACCAATTAGTGTCGGTGCGGGGTCGGGCGCACTGATGTGTTGATCAGGGGTGAGGGCGATATAAGGCTGGGTAGGTGGGGTGTGCTGTGACCCCCCCATCCTGTGTGATGTCAGGTGGGGAGCTGGGAGCGGATCACTGATGAGGATCACTCTTCATCCTCCTCCTCCTCCTAACAGGCGGAGGGGAGCGGAGCTGGCTGTGCGGAGCCCGGCACTCAGCGCACTGTAGCCGGAGTCTGGAGGTGAGTCAGTGCGGGGATCGGGGGGATCGGAGGGGATCAGCATGCTGCTCGTCCAGCCGGGGGGGGGGGTCCATTGCATGGGGGGAGGGGTAAGAATGAGAATCTTCTGCAGCACCCCTTCTCCCTGCATGACCAATGTGAGATGAATTCGGAGCGGCAGGGACCTGAAAACTCCGAGCATCCACTGATGTGACTATAGGCTGCTTGGGTGGCTAATAATGACACCATTGCTCTCTTCAGATTTGGGAAACCCCCCCTCCCCACTAAAAAAAAAGAAGTAGCAGCCAAGGCTTATTTAACAGACTAGAGACCCCCACAAAAAAAGGTTCAACACAAAGCAAGGATCTAGCAAGCTGTTCAGATGGGCAAAGAAACCAACACAGCCCAGCATGCATTAATGACACAGCCCAGCATGCATTGTGATCCTGCACTTTAAATGGTTATGTTTGATCTGCCATAGCAAGCAGAGGCTGATTGTGGATTATAAGGAGAACCACAGTGACCAGCTTTCAGATTTTACCCCGTTAAGACCACCCAACCATTGGAAGCACACTTTGATCAGTTACTAGGGGCTACTGCGCTTTTCAGGCAAAGGGAATAAGCGTGCGGGGGGGGGGGTATCTTCACTTTGCTGCTGTTGTAATAGCAGTTGGGTACAAGTGGCATAGCCATATTTAATATTTCATTTGCAGGTAAAATTAATGCAACTCTTTAAAAAAGTTTTTTTCAAAAAGCTTTCTCCGCCAGGTCCGCAAAGGGTTTACCTTGCCATTGGCACCTATTGCCACCAACTGCAGGTATAGGATTGTGTATATGAAGGTTTCCTATTTTATTTTTATCATTTGTGTTATATTTTATAAATATTATTATTTTATTTATTATTTTATATTTATTTTTTCCCTATTTTATTTTATTTTTTTCCTATTTTATATTATTTGTATTATTTTTTTTTCTTTTTCGTATTTTTAAAAATCTGTAAATAATTCTATATGACGAGCTTTTTTGCTATTGGTTGAACTAGATGGATTTGCGTCATTTTTCAACCTAACTGTGTAACCTTTCGCCGTTTGACCCATGCAATCATTCTACAACCGTAACACCGCGGCTTGTGACAGATCATACTGGTAGGACTGGCTACAAGTAAATGTTGATATCAGAGGATGTGATTGCAGTTTACCGGTGTCCACATCTTAGACTGCATTATATAAGAATGTTTTTGCCGAACGGTATTGCTGTTTTTACATATTGGCTACTCAGAAAAGATTTTCTTTTGGCATGCTTTCCTCTGTTATTGTTGTTCGCTGCATGGCAAAACTTACAACCGTCGTTTGAGATTTAATGAAATAGATTTGATTCTTTTTGTTCTTGGTAGGCAGTGCAAGAAGCCCATAGCATCCAAATCACTGAGAAAGGTCAAATTTGATCCACTGTCTACAGCAGGTCATTGTTAGTTGTATTCTGAATTAGGGATGGAGACTCAGAAATATATTGTTGGCTGTTTCCCTTTGGACATAGTACCCAGAAAAGTTGTAGCTTGCAGTATCTAACAATCTAGAGTCCCCCCCCCCCGTCCCCCCCCCGACATTAGACTATAGGACTCTGCATGGGGTTGGATGGACCCAGAGGTTGTACACGTGCTCTGGGAATATAACGTATATTGGAAGAGACCTGATATATGCAGAGACATATAACAAAGCAACACAGAAACATGTATTAACTGATTGTATCGCAGCAGACTTTCACTGGAATCAGTTGAAAGCCAAAGAGAAGAAGATTAGAGTTGTGTTGATCTGATCTCTATTTATCTTGATATAGCCTTGTCAACAAACACCATGTGGATGTCTATGAATGAGCACCGATCTGTTTATCCATCCATCCTCTCTTTGCCCTTCTTTTTCCACATTTTCAATGTTTCCCATGCACAACATTATACCTCCATATGCTCTCTTTTTCAATATATCTCTCCCCACTCCATTATCTCCCATTCACTCTCTCTACTATACCCCTTCTCTCTTTATCAGGTCCTTTTGCCCTCTCTTGCTTCCTCTTCCTTTATCTCTCTCTCACCCCCTAGCTTCCCCACATTCCCCTTTCTATCTTTCACCCCCTTTCGTCTCCTGCTGCCACTCTCGAACATGTCCTTTCTTTCTCTCTTGCGTGCTTTCTCTCATTCAGCTTAAGCCCAATATCATCTCACATCTCTCTGTCCTTTATTGTCCATCTTGCCTGCTCTCTCCTTCTTTATCTTTTTCACCTCCCCATTTTGTCCTTCCCCTCTGTTGTGGTTCTTATCTCACTTTGTCTCTCACCCAAAGCCTTCCTTCCCATTTACCCTTCCACACCCCTCTGTCATGTCTCTCTGTGTCTCTTATTCTAATTCATCCCTCCCATCTCCTCTTTAACACCTCCCTATTATGTCTGTTCCCTCTCCCTTGTCTCCTTTCTCTCTCTAACCTGAAGCCTTCCCTCCTATCTCCCCTTCCACTTCCCTCTCTCTCTTGTCTTCTCTCTATAGTTCTTACCCCAAGCCTTCCCTTCCATCTCCACCTCCACACCTCTCTATCATGTCTTTTCCCTCTCTGTTGTCTTCTCTCTCTCTCTTACTTCAAGCCTTCCCTTTCATTTCCTCTTTCACACCTCTCCATCATGTTCTTTCTTGTCTCTCCCCCCTTCTCTCTTACCCTAAGCCCAAGCCTTCCCTTCCATCTCCCCTTCCACACCTCTCTCTTATGTCCTTTTTCAGTCTTTTGTCTTCTCTTTCTTACCCCAAGCCATCCCTTCCATCTTCCATCGACAACTTTCCATCATGTTCTTTCCCTTTTTCTTGTCTCCCCTCCTTTTCTCTTACCCCAAGGCTAACCTTCTATTCCCCCTTCTATACCTCTCTATCATGCTTTAGTGTTGGTCTTTCTCCTACATTCTTAACTTAAGCCTTCCTTACCATCTGTCTCCTTTTCCCCACCTCTCTATGATGTCCTTTTTCTTTTTTTTTCTTTTTTCTGTTGTATTCTTTTTCTCGTTCTTACCCCAAATCTTCCTTTTGATCACCCTTTGATACCTCTCCATGTTCTTTCCCTCTCTCTTGTTTTCCCTCCTCCTATCTTACTCCAAGCCTTCCTTCCATTTCCACTTCCACACCTCTCTATCATGTCCTTTACCTCTCTCTCTTACCCCAAGCCTTCCCTCCCATCTCTCCCTACTCACATTTCTATCATGTCCTTTACCTCTCATCATCTATCTCTCTTTTACTCCAAGCCTTCCCTTCCATCTACCCTTGACAACTCTCCATCATGTTCTTTCCCTTTCTCTTGTCTCCCCTACTTCCATCTTACCCCAAGCCTTACCTTCTATATCTCCTTCTACACCTCTCTATCATGCTTTACCTTTATTCTTCTCTTCCTTTTTCTTACTTCATGCCTTCCCTTCCATCTATCTCCTCATCCTCACCTTTCTATGATGTCCTCTTCTATCTCTTTCAATTTTTCTTTCCTACACCAAGCTTTCCCTTTTATTTACCCCTTTATATCTCCACATCATGTTCTTTCCCTCTCCCTCTTGTCTCCCCTCCTGCTATCTTACCCCAAGCCTTCCTTCCATTTCCCCTTCCACAACTCTTAATTGTTTCCTTTACCTCTTGTTTCCTCTCCCTCTCTCTCTTACCCCAAGCCTTCCCTCCCATCTCCCCCTCCACACATCTCTATCATGTCCTTTACCTCTCATCTTCTCTCTCTCTTTTACCCCAAGCCTTCCCTTCTATCTCTCCTTGACAACTGTCCGTCATGTTCTTTCCCTTTCTTTTGTCTCCCCTACTTCTCTCTTACCCCAAGCCTTCCCTTCTATATCCCCTTCTACACCTCTCTGCCATGCTTTACCTCTTGTCTTCTCTCCCTCTCTCTTACCCCAAACCTTCCTTTCCATTTATCTACTCATCTTCACCTCTCTATGATGTCCTTATTCTATTTCTTGTCTTCTCATTCTTACCTCTCTCATCTCTCCTCCTTCTGTCTTACCCCAAGCATTCCCTTCCATCTTCCCTTGCACATCTCTCTATCATGTCCTTTACCTCTCATCTTCTCTCTCTTTCTCTTATCCCAAACCTTTCCTTCATCTCCCCTCAACAACTCTCAGTCATGTTTGTTCCCCTTTTCTTGTCTCCCTTCCTTCTCTCTTACCCCAAGCCTAACCTTCCATCTCCCCTTCAACACCTCTCTGTCTTGCTCTACCTCTTGTCTTCTCTCTCTTTCTCTTACATCAAGCCTTCCTTTTTATCTACCTTTGATACCTCTCTGTCATGTTCTTTCCCTCTCTCGTCTCTCCTCCTTCTGTCTTACCCCAAGCAGTCCCTTACATCTTCCCTTGCACATCTCTCTTTCATGTCCTTTACCTCTCATCTTCTTTCTCTTATCCCAAACCTTTCCTTCATCTCCCCTCAACTCTCAGTCATGTTTGTTCCCCTTTTCTTGTCTCCCCTCCTTCTCTCTTACCCCAAGCCTAATCTTCCATCTCCCCTTCAACGCCTCTCTATCTTGCTCTACCTCTTGTCTTCTCTCTGTTTCTCTTATCTCAAGCCCTTACATCTATTGCCTCACCCCCACCTCTCTATGATGTCCTTTTTCTATCTCTTCTATTTTTCTTTCTTACCCCAAGCCTTCCTGTTGATCTCCCCTTGATACCGCTCCATCATTTTCTTTCCCTCTTTTATCTCCCCCCCTTCTATCTTACTATCTTACCCCAAGCTTAGCCCTTCCATCTCCCTTTCCACACCTCTCTATCATGCCCTTTACCTCTCAACCTCTCTCTCCCTCTCTCATAGCCTAAGCCTTCCTATTATCTCCCCTTGATACCTCTCCATCATTTTATTTCCCTCTCTTCCCCCCCCCCTTCTATCTTACCCCAAGCTTAGCCCTTCCATCTCCCTTTCCACACCTCTCTATCATGCCCTTTACCTCTCAACCTCTCTCTCCCTCTCTCATAGCCCAAGCCTTCCTATTATTTCCCCTTGATACCTCTCCATCATTTTATTTCCCTCTCTTCCCCCACCCTTCTATCTTACCCCAAGCTTACCCCTTCCATCTCCATTTCCATACCTCTCTATCATGCCCTTTACCTCTCAACCTCTCTCTCCCTCTCTCATAGCCCAAGCCTTCCTATTATCTCCCCTTGATACCTCTCCATCATTTTATTTCCCTCTCTCCCCCCCCCCCCCTTCTATCTTACCCCAAGCTTAACCATTCCATCTCCCATTCCATACCTCTCTATCATGCCCTTTACCTCTCAACCTCTCTCTCCCTCTCTCATAGCCCAAGCCTTCCTATAATCCCCCCTTGATACCTCTCAATCTTTTTATTTTCCTCTCTCCCCCCCCCTTCTATCTTACCCCAAGCTTAGCCCTTCCATCTCCCTCTTCATACCTCTCTATCATGCCCTTTACCTCTCAACCTCTCTCTCCCTCTCTCATAGCCCAAGCCTTCCTAATATCTCCCCTTGATACCTCTCCATCATTTTCTTTCCCTCTCTTTTCTCCCCCCCCCTTATATTTTACCCCAAGCTTAGCCCTTCCATCTCCCTTTCCACACCTCTCTATAATGCCCTTTACCTTTCTCTCCCTCTCTCATAGCCCAAGCCTTCCTATTATCTCCCCTTGATACCTCTCCATCATTTTCTTTCCCTCTCTTTTCTCTCCCCCCTTCTACCTTACCCCAAACTTAGCCCTTCCATCTCCCTTTCCACACCTCTCTATCATGCCCTTTACCTCTCAACCTCTCTCTCCCTCTCTCGTAGCCCAAGCCTTACTATTATCTCCCCTTGATACCTCTCCATCATGTTCTGTCTCTCTCGTTTTCTTGTCTCCTCTACTTGTATCTAACCCCAAGCCTTCCCTTCCATCTCCCCTTCCACACCTTTCTCCAGTCTCCTCTCTCTTTTTCTCCTCTCTCCTTCCCTTCCTCTCCTCTCCACTCTTCCTCTCTCTCCCTCCCCACTCTGCTTCTCACATCCAATCCAGTCTCCTTATCCTCTTTCAATCTTCTTTTTTTCTTCTCTTTCATGCTTTCTCTTTTTTCTGGTATCATTTACTGTCTTCCCTCTATGACTATTGATTGGAGTTGACTGGTATCGGAACTGAACAGAATAATGACTTAGTTAAACTAAGCCAGTCATACTGTTAAGCTGCACAGAGCCCTGTGCTATAGGAAATGCAATGGCGTGGATTTGTGCAGATGCAGAGCACAGTGATAATACACAGAGCTCCCTCGTGTAGACTGTTTTGCCTTTGCTAATGCCAGGCAAATGTCAGGCTTTCACCGCGGATCAGGAAATGGATTTTGAGTTACATTAAAAAAAAAATAGAGTAAGTTGTGTGTTGGCGGTACTGTGACATGATTGACAGGTGTGGCGAAGTATAGCAGGATTGTAGGGACTATCTCCCAATACAGCCTTTCTTCCTGGTATCAGCACTGTCCACAGTGTCACCTGTTGTTCCTTTTCACTGATCTGTCCTTGAATTCATTTTAATGGCTTAAAGTGACTATTTATCAGAGTTCACTGCTTTCTACCGCTGAAGAGGGATGGCTTTAAAAGTAGATGTAAACCCTAACTGGATGACATTTAGTTATGCCTTTATTTTCCTACGAATTACTCTTTTTACTTTTTTCATCCTTTGTTGCATTTCATTACTGCAATACCCCTGCAGCCTCTTTCCAGCTACATCCTCTCTACATGTACTCCAGTGTTGGAATTTGTCACCTGATGGTGAGAATGGTGGGCCATGTCTGCGTATAGTAATGGCAACCTGTAATCTCTATCAGGGGCGGACTGACAACTCATGGGGCCCCCGGGCAATAGGGGTTCATGGGGCCCCTGTGTCCTTGGCCAAACTCAAAAAAGCCTATGAAAAAGGATACCAGGGGCATCTCATGGGGCCCCCTACTGACCCGAGCCCTCGGGCAGTGCCCGAGTTTCCAAATGGTCAGTCCGCCCCTGGTCTCTATCACAAGCCATTGTGACAACAACTGAGAGACATGGAGAGAGCGTGGTCACACTATAACAGGAATTTATTTATTTATTTCAGGTACTTATATAGCGCCATCAATTTACGCAGCGCTTTACATATATATTGTACATTCACATCAGTCCCTAACCCTCAAGGGGTGTACAAAATAAGGTCCCTAACTTACATTCATACACATACTAGGGCCAATATAAACAGGATCCAATTAACCTACCAATATGTCTTTAGAGTGTGGGCGGAAACCGGAGTACCCAGAGGAAACCCACGCAGGCACAGGGAGAACATGCAACCTCCAGGCAGGAGGTGCCATGGTTGGGATTTGAACTAACAACCCTAGTACTGCCAGGCGGAAGGGCTAACCATTTAGCAACTGTGCTGCCTAAATTGATTCCTCCATGGAAGGATCACCAGGTGTTATTTTAATGAAGGTTGAAGATAAAAATAATAAAAAGGATTTTTGAAATTACATTACCATTCTATAGCTTATATGAAATTTTAGTGATTGGGTTTTCATATCATTTAATTGTTTGATGTTTACTGGCTCCTCTCTTGATAAAGAATGGGAGAGTGAAAATTCTATTGAAACGGACAATGCATTAGAGGTGGAAATGTTATTATGTGGTTTTTTTATGAGGGGTAGTCATACTTTGGAGGCTTCTCCGTGCTTCTTGCTTGTTGTGACTCTAGTAAATGTGTTTTATTGGAATTTAGAACAATGACTTCACTATAAACCAGCAGTTTTGGAGCCATTATTTGCCACAGGGTTATTAAAGTTAAGTTAACTAATAGATATATGGAGATCTCCTGGCCTACTTCTAGAATGCCTAGTTACCTAGGTGTTATACTGATCCTCTGCATTCAGTACTTAAAGAGTCATCGATCTGGAACAATTATATTCCTCCCACACTGACACTAATGATGGGGCACCATCGTTGGTATCAGTGGGAGGAATAGTGCCCCATCATTGGTGTCAGTGGAAGGAATAGTGCCCCATCATTGGTGTCAGTGGGAAGAATAGTGCCCCATCATTGCTGTCAGTGGGAGGAATATTGCCCCATCATTGGTGTCAGTGGGAGGAATATTGCCCCATCATTGGTGTCAGTGGGAGGAATAGTGCCCCATCATAGGTGTCAGTGGGAGGAATAGTGCCCCATCATTGGTGTCAGTGGGAGGAATAGTGTCCCATCATTGGTGTCAGTGGAAGGAATAGTTTCCCATCATTGGTGTCAGTGGGAGGAATAGTGCCTCATAATTGATGTCAGTGGGAGGAATAGTGTCCCATTGTTGGTGTCAGTGGGAGGAATAGTGCCCCATTGTTGGTGTCAGTGGGAGGAATAGTACCCCATCGTTGATGTCAGTGGGAGGAATAGTGCTCCATCGGTGTCAGTGGGAGGAATAGTGCTCCATCGGTGTCAGTGGGAGGAATAGTGCCCCATCGTTGCTGTCAGTGGGAGGAATAGTGCCCCATCGTTGGTGTCAGTAGGAGAAATAGTGCCCCATTGTTGTTGTCAGTGGGAGGAATAGTGCCCCATCGTTGGTGTCAGTGGGAGGAATAGTGCCCCATCGTTGATGTCAGTGGGAGGAATAGTGCCCCATCGGTGTCAGTGGGAGGAATAGTGCCCCATCGTTGGTGTCAGTGGGAGGAATAGTGCCCCATCGTTGGTGTCAGTAGGAGGAATAGTGCCCCATTGTTCATGTCAGTGGGAGGAATAGTGCCCCATCGTTGGTGTCAATGGGAGGAATAGTGCCCCATCGTTGGCATCAGTGGGAGGAATAGCACCCCACCGTTGTTGTCAGTGGGAGGAATAGCACCCCACCGTTGTTGTCTGTGGGAGGAATAGCGCCCCACCGTTGTTGTCTGTGGGAGGAATAGCGCCCCATCGTTGTTGTTAATGGGTGGAGCTCTAATAGGAAGAGGTGGAGCCTAAAGAGGAAGGGGTGGAGTTTACAGAGGAAGGGGTGGATCATAAACAGGAAGGGGTGGGGCAAATTTAGATGTGGGGGGTGCAACAAGTAAATAAATGAAATGGCCCCTGTTCAAAACTGTGCCTACCCTTAGTTCCTAATACTGTGAATCGCCCCTCCTTTATCATCAATGACAGTGTGCAGTCTTTTGTAATAGTTGTCAATGAGGCCTCCGAATTCTTGAAGGTGGTATAGCTGCCCATTCATCTTGGCAAAATGCCTCGAGATCGTGCAAAGTCTTTGGTTGTCTTGCATGAACCACGTTTGGGATCTCCCCAGCAAGGCTCAATGATCTGTGATGGCCACTCCAGAACCTTCACCTTTTTCTGCTGCAACCACTGGAAGGTCAAGTTGGCCTTCTGCTGAGGGTCATTGTCCTGCTGGAAAGTCCAAGAGCGGCCCATGCGCAGAAGAATGCAAATTGTCTGCCAGTATTTTCTGATAGCATGCTGCATTCATCTTGCCATCAATTTTCACTAGATTATTCATGCCTTTAGAGCTCACACACCCCAAAACATCACTGAACCACCACCATGCTTCACAGTGGGGATGGTATTCATGTTGCTATAGGCCTTGTTGACCTCTCTCCAATCATACCGTTTATGGTTGTGACCATAAAGTTCTATTTTGGTTTCGTCACTCCAGATTACAGTGTGCCAGAAGCTATGAGGCGTGTCAAGGTGTCGTCGGGCATATTGTAACTGAGCATTTTGTGGGATAGTAAAGGCTTCTTTCTGGCAACTTGACCATGCAGCTCAAATTTGTTCAGGTATCGTAGTATTGTGCTCTTTGAAACAACCACACTGTATATTTCCAGAGCAACCGGTATTTCTCCTGAGGTTACCTGTGGCTTTTTTCTTTGTGTCCTGAACAATTCATCTGGCAGTTGTAGCTGCAGTCTTTCCAGGTCTAGCAGACCTTGGCTTGGTATCAAGACAGTTCTTTTCTGCTCCCCATGGCTCAGTGTCTAGCCTGCTCAGTGCATCCACGGGAGAGCTAACAAACTCATTGACTATCTATACAGAGACACTGATTGCAATTTAAACAGCCACAGATGTGGGAAATTAACTTTGAATTGGTATTTTAACCTGTGCATGTCACCTTGTGTGTCTGTACCAAGGCCAAACATTCCAGGGGAGGGAAACTTTTGATTCGGGCCATTTGGGTGATTGCTGTTATCATTATGATTTAAAAAGAAGCCAAACAACTATGTGATAATAAATGGCTTCATGTGATCATCATCCTTCAATAAAAGACAGTTTTTTGGCATCAGTCAAATTTTCAGTATTAATGCCAAATTTTCATGATGCCAGGGTATGCCATAGTTGCCAACAGTCACGGATTGCCTGGGACGCTCACGGATTTTTGACATTTGTCATGGACAGTCTTTGTCCCGCTTTGATTCACAGAAAATTATTTTTGTCATGGACAGGTTTTATTTTGTCATGGACCGCTGGCCACGGCAGTCGGGACATCTAGTACTGCAATGTTAAAACTATATTCTTCCCCCCTCCCTGTGATCCTCTGCCCTCCTGCTCTGTCCTCCCCCTGTTTGGGACTGCCAATCAGTGAGAGACAGGAGATCATGTGGCTGTTTCACCCATGCTGATTGGTTGTTACTGTGAGGGGGGTGTGGCCAGCCCAGGGGTGATTGCGCCAGCTCGCCTTAGCCTCCTCCTCACCTGCAAGGCAGAGGAAGCAGAGAGGACCAAGCCCAGGACGCACACCTGGACCACCAATGATGGACACACTGTCAGAGCGGCTGAGGACCGGCCAGATGACGTTCTATGGTGTAGCAGAGGGGAGATGTGTGTGAGAGAGAGAATTTGTGTGTCTGTGATATTTATGGTGGAGCGTCCTATGATATTTCTGGTAGAGCATGATGTGATATTTATGGTGGAGCATGCTGTGATATTTATGGTGGAGCATGCTGTGATATTTATGGTGGAGCATGCTGTGATATTTATGGTGGAGCATGCTGTGATATTTATGGTGGAGCATGATGTGATATTTATGGTGGAGCGTCCTGTGATATTTATGATGGTGCGTCCTGTGATATTTATGGTGGCGCATGCTGTGATATTTATGGTGGAGCATACTGTGATATTTATGGTGGAGCATACTGTGATATTTATGGTGGCGCATGCTGTGATATTTATGGTGGAGCATGCTGTGATATTTATGGTGGAGCATGCTGTGATATTTATGGTGGAGCATGCTGTGATATTTATGGTGGTGCATGCTGTGATATTTATGGTAGAGCATGCTGTGATATTTATGGTAGAGCATGCTGTGATATTTATGGTGGAGCATCTGGGATATTTATGGTGGAGCATGCTGTGATATTTATGGTGGAGCGTCCTGTGATATTTATGGTGGAGCATCTGTGATATTTATGGTGGAGCGTCCTGTGATATTTATGATGGAGCGTCCTGTGATATTTATGGTGGAGCATGCTGTGATATTTATGGTGGAGCATGCTGTGATATTTATGGTGGTGCATGCTGTGATATTTATGGTAGAGCATGCTGTGATATTTATGGTGGAGCATCTGGGATATTTATGGTGGAGCATGCTGTGATATTTATGGTGGAGCGTCCTGTGATATTTATGGTGGAGCATCTGTGATATTTATGGTGGAGCGTCCTGTGATATTTATGGTGGAGTGTCCAGTGATATTTATGGTGGAGCATCTGGGATATTTATGGTGGAGCATGCTGTGATATTTATGGTGGAACGTCCTGTGATATTTATGGTGGAGCAGGCTGTGATATTTATGGTGGAACATCTGTGATATTTGTGGTGGAGCATGCTGTGATATTTATGGTGGAGCATGCTGTGATATTTTTGGTGGAGCATGCTGTGATATTTATGGTGGAGCATACTGTAATATTTATGGTGGAGCATATTGTGATATTTGTGGTGGAGCATACTATGATATTTATGGTGGAGCACACTGTGATCTTTATGGTGGAGCATCCTGTGAAATTTATGGTGGGATATACTGTGATATTTGTCATGGAGCATGCTGTGATCTTTATGGTGGAGCATCCTGTGATATTTATGGTGGAGCATACTGTACTCTGCCCATGCTTTGTGCCATGTCTGCAGCCTGACCATATCCTGTATTACTGTATTCTCTGACCCTTCCCCTGTACTAACAGGCAGAAACCTCTAGCAACCAATCAGTGAGAGGTAATGTGCTGTAACCTCTAGCAACCAATCAGTGAGAGGTAATGTGCTGTAACCTCTAGCAACCAATCAGTGAGAGGAAATGTGCTGTAACCTCTAGCAACCAATCAGTGAGAGGTAATGTGCTGTAACCTCTAGCAACCAATCAGTGAGTGTGGGCCAGTTCTTTATGTTTATAGTATTAAATGTTTTTTTTAGATAAGTTTATGTGTTTATTTGTTTTTTGGGCTGTTGAGGTAAAGGGCAAAATTGTATGGGGGAGCCCAAGAAAATCTTAGATTCTATTTAACCACTCACCCTTTAAACCACGCCCAACATTTAGTGCAATGTAAGCCCCACCCCTAATTTACATAACGCTCCCTCTATACTGGCTTTCTGGACATACAATAAAAAAAACTTTCCCGATAAAAGTTTTTAAATGTTGGCAACGATGGTATGCACCTTGTAACCTTTGAGCACAAATGTCACCATATACATCAGGGATATTAATCAGGACAGTCAGAGTAGAGCTATAAATCCTTATCTGTATTCCTGTCTTGGGTCACAGACTCCAGGTATTGAAGCAAGCAGGTCATCCTCCATGCACTGCATTAGCACTGTTATTTTGCAATGTTAGTGTCACTCCAGGTTTATCTTACACTTGCTATAACAACTTTAATAATTATTATGGAACAGTGATGGTCAACTTGGAAGGCATAGGGGGCCTAAGTTTGGGCCCCTGACATCACCAAGAGGTCACACAAAATGTTGAGTATATATAAAGTCAGAGAATGTGGACATACTACTGAAGATGACCAGAGACTGTGTACACACTACAGGAGATAATAAGAGGCTGTGGACACAAAACAGGAGATGGTCAGAGACTGGACATACTATTGGAGATGGTCACAGGATGTAGACATACTACAGGAGATGGTCAAAGGCTTCGGACACACTAAAGGAGCTAAACAGGAACTGTGGATACACTGCAGGGGATAATCAGAGGCTGTGGACACACTACAGGGGATAATCAGAGGCTGTGGACACACTACAGGGGATAATCAGAGGCTGTGGACACACTACTGGGGATAATCAGAGGCTGTGGACACACTGCAGGGGATAATCAGAGGCTGTGGACACACTGCAGGAGATAATCAGAGATTGTAGATATACTACTGGTGATAGTCAGAGACTGTGGAAACTATACGGGAGATAAGCAGAGATCTTAGACATAGTATTGGAGATGGGCAGAGACTGTGGACACACTACAAAAGATAGTCAGAGACTGTGATCAAACTACAGGAGATGGTCAGAGACTGTGAACATACTACAGCAGATACTCAGAGGTTGTAGGAGATGGTCAGAGACTGTGGACAGACTACAGGAGACAATCAGAGATTGTAGATATACTATTGGTGATGGTCAGAGACGGTGGACACTCTACAGGAGATAAGCAGAGACCGTAGACATACTATTGGAGATGGTCAGAGACGGTGGACACACTACAAAAGATGGTAAGAGACCGTGATCAAACTAGTGATCAAACTACAGGAGATGATCAGAGACTGTGGACACAGTACGGGAGATTGTAGATATACTAATGGTGATGGTCAGACCCCAGAGGAATCCTATCCTCATCCAGCTGTACTGGGTGTACTCCTGAGCAGGGGATCCAGTGCCTGCCACTGCAGAGTGAACAATCCCAAGCAAAAAACTAATCAAGTTTCCCACTAGAGTGCCACTTTCCCTTGGAGGTGCAGGTCTACTCACTCAGTCCTCTCTCCTGTGCTGCTGGTGGGTTGGTGGCTGCTACCAGGCCTTCTAGCTGGTCGGCTCCTTCCCTACTGCACAGGCGGTCCTCGTTCTGGAGGCCGATGAAGTCCTGAGCTTTCCTTCATCCAAGCTCCACTGCCTGTAGGTGAGCCCCTCTCCATCTGGGCCCCCTCCCAGGCTCCTGCTCTCCAGCCTCTCGCTTCCTCATCTTCCACCTGACCTCTCCTGCTGCTGAGCAGGCTCAGTTACTCTTACGGGCTATCCTGGCTCCTTGCCAAGCCTCCTGCTGGGGATTGGCCAGGATCCTCTAAGAGTACAGACTAGCCACTCTTCGCCTCCACCCACTGCTTCTAGATCTTTCTCCAAAGTTCTCCTGTTTCCAAGGGTGGGAAAGGTGTCTGGTGGAGTGAGTCATTAAGGCCACCTGGCAGGGGGTCTTCCTGAGGTGTTTGAGGTGTGAATGGTCATTAACATATCTTTTGTTTCCAAGGGTGGGAGAGGTCTGAGGTGTGAATGGTCATTAACATATCTTTTGTTTCCAAGGGTGGGAGAGGTCTGAGGTGTGAATTGGTCATTACAATGTGTGACAAGCTTGGTAGGAACATCCTGTGTTCAGTGTTTTGTCCATCTGAGTACCTTGAAAACGCTTTGCATGCATTTTTCATGATGAACAAAGGCTCTGGACAGCATCGGGAACTGGAAGAGTTAAAAAAAAATTTCAGATGCAAACGCTTATAAATGCAATTTGCTGAGTTTACATGCGTTTTGTGCTTGAAACGCTGATAAAATCGACTGCTGAACGCACATTTTCTGCGTTCAAAAAAACGACTGTAAACGTGAGTTTATCAGCTGCAGTGTACATGAGCCCTAAAACAATCCAGATGACTAAAATATAACTAAAACTAAAATGACACTTTAGTCAAAAGACTATCACTGAAACTAAATCGAAATTTGACATCAAAATTAATTGTATATTGCAACGGCTAAATCTGTGTCTGCAGTGCAAATTCAAACCTTAATACCATAAATAATAACATGTTATTAGCTTTTTACTCCAGGAGTATATAATGAGTTTGGAAATTCTAGAGAAACGCTTAAATAACGCATTACAATTAAACTAAACACATTCGATTTTAGCCAACTAAAATGTACTGGAGATTTCAGCTGACAAAAATACGACTAAAATTAAAACAATTCAGATGACTAAAAAAGGACTGAAACTAAAAGGCTCCGCCCCGACAGCTTCGTCATCCATTCATAGATATCTGTGAATGGGAATACTACAAGTCCTGTCTTCCACCACAGTAGAGGGATGTACAAATCACACTGGGACAAGCAACATCACTACACTTTTAGTCAATTATTTACCTCCTGAAGCCCTATATCAGAAGACCCACACCTCCATAGGGACCTGGGCGGTGGGAGAGTGGAGGTAAACAATGCAGGAGCCTGTGATTTTCACTTGCAATGCTCTGTAGGCTAGGATGCAATATTTTAGTGAATACATTTTTTTTAAATGTATTAATGTGGGTGCATATATGCACTGTTTGCAAAAGATGGACTATGCCTTTAAGTCGGAGTCCTTGAGATGTATAGCTAATAAAAAAAAATTTAAAGACTACAGTTTATCTTTAACAGAACAACTCTTTTTCTTCCAAACAGCGCAAGCAGGAACAAAAAGCAGACTCCAGCAAATTTGTTTTTAACATTGCATATTTATAACCAAATTTTATGTTTTGCCTGAAGTTCAGTATAAACAAGCCTGATTGTGTAACTCCTCCATTTGCTTCAAGTATGTACTGTGTGTATTTCTGTTGTCTTAAATAGGAACTATATTCTTTTTAAAGTGTGCGTGTATATACCGTATTTTTCGCTCCATAAGACGCACCTAGTTTTTAGAGGAGGAAAAGAAGAACAAAAATATTCTGAACCAATGGACTGCAGACATAGTACAGGAGATGACCAGACACTGCAGACATAGTACAGGAGATGACCAGAGACTGCGGACATAGTACAGGAGATGACCAGACACTGCGGACATGGTACAGGAGATGACCAGAGACTGCAGACATAGTACAGGAGATGACCAGACACTGCGGACATAGTACAGGGGATGACCAGAGACTGCAGACATAGTACAGGAGATGACCAGAGACTACGGGCATAGTACAGGAGATTACCAGAGACTGCGGACATGGTACAGGAGATGCCCAGAGACTGCGGACATGGTACAGGAGATGCCCAGAGACTGTGGACATTGTACAGGAGATGACCAGAGACTGCAGACATGGTACAGGAGATGAGCAGAAACTGCGGACACAGTACAGGAGATGACCAGAAACTGCGGGCATAGTGCAGGAGATGACCAGAGACTGCGGACATAGTGCAGGAGATGACCAGAGACTGCAGACATAGTACAGGAGATGACCAGAAACTGCGGGCATAGTACAGGAGATGACCAGAGACTGCAGACATAGTACAGGAGATGACCAGAGACTGCGGGCATAGTGCAGGAGATGACCAGAGACTGCAGACATGGTACAGGAGATGACCAGAGACTGCGGACACAGTACAGTAGCTGACCAGAGACTGCAGACATGGTACAGGAGATGACCAGAGACTGCGGACATACTACAGGAGATGACCAGAGACTGCGGGCATAGTACAGGAGATGACCAGAGACTGCGGACATACTACAGGAGATGACAAGAGACTGCGGACACAGTACAGGAGATGACCAGAGACTGCGGACATAGTACATGAGATGACAAGAGACTGCGGACACAGTACAGGAGATGACCAGAGACTGCGGACATACTACAGGAGATGACCAGAGACTGCGGACACAGTACAGGAGATGACCAGAGACTGCGGACACAGTACAGGGGATGACCAGAGACTGCAGACATAGTACAGGAGATGACCAGAGACTGCGGACATAGTACAGGGGATGACCAGAGACTGCAGACATAGTACAGGAGATGACCAGAGACTGCGGACATAGTACAGGAGATGACCAGAGACTGCAGACATAGTACAGGAGATGACCAGAGACTGCGGACATAGTACAGGGGATGACCAGAGACTGCAGACATAGTACAGGAGGTGACCAGAGACTGCAGACATAGTACAGGAGATGACCAGAGACTGCGGACACAGTACAGGAGATGACCAGAGACTGCAGACTTAGTACAGGAGATGACCAGAGACTGCGGACAT
Organism: Staurois parvus; assembly: GCF_062004578.1. Taxonomy (NCBI): domain Eukaryota; kingdom Metazoa; phylum Chordata; class Amphibia; order Anura; family Ranidae; genus Staurois; species Staurois parvus. Next base: position 4,408,442 of record NW_028317969.1, read on the forward strand.
AGTACAGGGGATGACCAGAGACTGCAGACATAGTACAGGAGATGACCAGAGACTGCAGACATAGTACAGGAGTTGACCAGAGACTGCGGACATAGTACAGGAGATGACCAGAGACTGCGGACAGGTACCTGAATTTGACAGGTACCCACTCCCAACTCCGCGGAGATGTCCTCCTCCCCTCCCTCCCTGTAGTCTTCTGGAACACGTGACAGGTCCCACAAGACTACGGGGCCATTCACAGAGTGCAGCGCTACTCCCGCATGTGCAGTGGGCACCCGGCTGTGAAGCCGCAAGCTGTCAGAGCCGGGAGCCCACACTGAAGATGCCACGGAGAGAAGACGGCCGGTGAAAGCAGGACACTGCTGGACCGAGGAACAGGTAGAACTGAGGAGCAGGTTGCTCTGCACAGTAGAGCAGAGTGGCCGACCCAGTATTCTAAGACGGCGGTGACAGGGGGAATACCGGGCCGCCCGCTCCATGTTCACTTCATAAGACGCACAGACATTTTCCCCCACTTTTTGGAGGGAAAAAAGTGTGTCTTATGGAGTGAAACATATGTTGTGTATGTGTATGTGTATTTTTTTTTTTTGTACATATTTTTTTTTGTACATTTTTTTGACCACTGACAGGTAATGTGAACAACACTGATTATCTCATTACAATGGCGCCTGAAAATGGGAGGAATAAATTAGGCAGCAAGTGAACATGATGTCCCTGAAGTTGATGTGATGAAAGCAGAAAAAATGGGCAAGCGTAAAGATTTGAGCAACTTTGACAAGAACCAAATTGTAATTTCTAGCTGACTGGGTCAGAGTGACTCCAAAACTGCCACTCTTGTGGGATGTTCCTGTTCTGCAGTGGTCCAGACCAACCAAAAGTGGTCCAAGGAAGGAAAACCACTGAAAAGGCAATGGGATGATGGGTGGCCAAGGCTCATTGGTGCACGTAGTCCGATCCAGTAGAAAAGCTATTGTAGCCCAAATTGCTGTAAAAGTTAACGCTGGCTCTGATTGAAAGGTGTCAGAACACACACAGCATCACAGTTTGCTTTGTATGGGGCCACATAGCCCCAGACTGGCCAGGGTGCCCATGCTGACCCCTGTCCATAGCCAAAAGCGTCTACAATGGGTATGTGAGCATCAGAACCAGACCATGGAGCAATGGAAGAAGGTGGCCTGGTCTGATGAATGACTTTTTCTTTTACATCCTGTGGATGGCCAGGTGTCACTTACCTGGGGAAGACATGGCACCAGGATGTACTAAGGGAAGAATAAAAGCTAGTGGAGGCAATAATCTAGTAGTGGATGCCAGATACTACAGCATGGGTGTCAAACTGGTGGCCCTCCAGCTGTTGCCAAACTACAAGTCCCATGAGGCATTGCAAGACTGACAGTTACAAGCATGACTCCCAAAGGCAGAGGCATGATGGGACTTGTTGTTTCGCAACAGCTGAAGAGCAGCCAGTTTGACACCCCTGTACTACAGCATACCTTCAGATCCTTCAAAGAACCACTTTAAAGTAGAATTCTATGTTTAATTTGACTTTCAATAGTTCATTAGAGACAACTTGGCCCAAACAAACTATTTCCATTACATAACGATGTGGCCGCTGTGTGTGCTCTAATATGGTAGTATTAGCTGCATACAGTAGGCGGCGCTGTGTTCCGTAAACCGGTTACCACCAAAATTTCAAAATTCGGTCTGGCCAAGAAGGTTTTGCTTTCTCGTGGAGAAAGAGGGGCTTTTGAACTAAAATAATTACGAAATTATATTAGTTTTTAAACATGCTTATGTCCCTATGTAGCTGTAATTATTCATGTATTCAGGGAATACATTGTGTTCTGGGGAATTTTTGTTACAATTATTGGTTGATTTTCAAATGATTGAGAAGTGTATAACACAAGCTTGTATTGCTTGGAATCTCATTATCGCCTGTTCTGTAAACTCTTGTGAATACACGTCTAAGCTTCTTCCTATTAGTAACAGTTATGGGTTTATATTAGTGGTGTCAGTGTCTTGTGAAGTTGGTTCTTCTGTTTCTCTAGACCTGCCTTCTCAACCCACTGAAACAGTTGTCAGGTCTACTATCTATTTGCAGTGTTAATATTGCTCTTCGTTTTCAGCAAAGTTCAGTGTTCTGTGAAGTTTCTGTTTCTCTAGATTGGCTTTGCTCAACCCTTTTACCATGGAGGACCACCTCAAATAGTGTTCAGGTCTCAGGGAACCCCTACTAAGATACATTCATGGCCAAAAATATTGGCACCCCTGCATCTCTGCCAGATAATGCACCACTTATGGTTGAACAGGATGGACTTTTGTCTTTTTTTCAGCCAGACTAACTATGTAACTATGCCCAGAAAATTGTTGCCATTAAAAATATTTAGACGTTCTCATGTTTATTTCTTTTGTTTGTATTGGTATGACACAAAAAAGTGGAGAAAAAAAAAAAGCCAAATCTGGCACATTCCACAAAAACCCCCCAAAAATGTACTTTACAAATTTTTTGGCACCCTCAATCTAATATTTGGTAGCACACCCCTTAAGGAAATAACTGAAATCAATGGCTTCCTGTAACCATCAATGAGTTTCTTCCACCTCTCTACTGGAATTTTGGAGTGCTCTTCCTTCACCAACTGCTCCATCTCTTTCAGATTGGAAGGGTTCCTTTTCCCCACTGCTCTTTTGAGATCTCTCCACAGGATCTCTATGGGATTGAGGTCTGACCTCATTGCTGGCTAATTTGTATTAATCTTGGTATTAGTGTGGAGAAATAGAACTGAAGGCTAATTGTTTATTTTTTCATTGTGGCTAGAGTACGGGAGGGTTATGAGCACTGTCAGTGTTTTCTTTATTTTGTTTTACATCTGTGTCCCATTGGGGATATTTCCCTTCACTTCCTGTCCCATGGCCAAAATAGGAAGTAAGCGGAAATCCCTCCAAAGTGAGAGAATTCCTGGTTGTCACCAGAACTAATATCCCCATTGGAAGATTCTGTTAACTACTTAAAATAGGTGATTTTCTTTTATTTTGTCGTCATTATTTTGTCCAGGGGAGAGGAGAAACACTTTTACTTACCAGATCCTCTGCTCCTCAGCAGTCAGTCACTCCAAACACGCCTTGGTGGTGGACTGGCCTTCAGTGTCCTCATGTCCAGAGCAGGGATATGGACTCTGCTCTTGTCTTGATGACATCAGGACCCTAAACTGCTATCGCGCAGGGTTGCAGAAGCTGCAGGAACCAGTCTAGCTGCAAGAAGGAGTGGAGGATCAGGTAAGTATATTTCCTTGTATTGATCCCGTAGACGTAAATGCGCAATTAACCCTTGAATTGTAGGAACAGCCCCTCTGGAAGGAATCCTTTTTTATTTGCCCGGAGTCAGGCTTTAACCCTTTCACTGATACCAGCATATGTCATATGTTGACATCAGGGCAGGCATGTATACATATTCTCAGCCAACTGTCGGCTTCCTTGTTGATCACTTTCAGGAGAGCCCCCTTCCCCACCATGTATCCTGAGGTCACTTGTCCTTCCTGGGTGCCTAGGATGGCCGGGGCAGAAGGAAAGTGGAGGGAACGTCCATTCACTAATCTCCTCTAGATTGAATGAACTCATAGTAATGGGCTCTCATAACTTCCATTTTCAGAGCTAACATTCCCCAGCAACAGAGGCCGGGGAAGAAGCTAATCCAGCGCAATCTGTGCTGCACACACACCGGACTGAATGCAATAATTCTAGTGCCATAATTCTTTTAAATCCTCAATGTTTACCCTGCCCCCCACTGCAGCTAATCAGTTACAGATTGGGCTTGAATAAACCCCTTGATTTAGGGCCGGTTCACACCAGTGGAAAGTTTCATTTTTTCTGCATAAGAAAAATGCAGTTCTTCATTCACACTTCCTTGCAGCTGTGGGGCAGAGCGATGCAACATGTCTGCATTTTTATTTGCACCGTTCTGCAGATCTCCCTTGAATACCAGTTTGACCCGATAAGCAAGGATTGTGGTGCCACTCAAACCGAAGTAAAATATTTGCTTTAGGAGGCTGTAGAGAAGAGAGGGCTGAAGATAAACAGCTCCAACTTATGTAGATATTTGCTTCATCACCTGAGACCAGTCACTTCACTGGGTATATGTAAGGGTTTGCAGGCACTTTAACCCCTTGAATACCAGTTTGACCTGATAAGCAAGGATTGTGGTGCAACTCAAACTGAAGTCCTGGATTTTGTGGATCCACTTAGAGGGTGCCAGCATGTCCATGTACCGCTCCAGAAGAACCCTGTGCTTTTAATCATGTCACTGTGTGACATTTGACTTCAGTTTAGAAAGACAAAGAGAAAACTGGAAACAGTGCCTTTCTCTGTGAGCAGTGTGAATGTTGGGTAGGCGCAGCGCGGTGCAATGGCAGTAAACACATAGAGGCCTGGAGTGCAGTAACTGATGTACTGAAGAACTTGCAAACGGTAACACAGCCCGGCGGGGAGCTGACCTAACTGGGAACCTACAGTCAATGCAGTGGAGAGTCAGCGGTACTAGGCCCGAACTGAAGACAGCACTTGCCAAGAAGGATGAAATTTGGTCTGGTCCAAAAGGGAGCTTGCTGAAATGCATATGTAGGCCCTGAGCTTTCCCTACTCCCCTGGAACCACTCTGCCACTAGTGCTGTCCCAGACAGATAGGCATGCTCTCCTTAAGCTAGTCACTTTGCAAAACCTAGGGACAGGGACTTAAAAAGACTCTGCGTGACCCAAGATGTTCACCAAGGTCACCTGAATGCAACAAAGCCAAACAGAACGCTGCTCCAGGGGACCAAGGTGAGCAGAGAGAAACCAATTTTCCCTTCATATCCTCTCCAGCTGCAGTACTGCTCCGGACAATCACCACCTACAGTGGAGACTGCACATGCCTACAGTGAACCTACCCATAAAGTTGGTGGCACATCCCTCTATAGCAGCGGTTCTCAACCTGGGGGTCGCGACCCCTTTGGGGGTCGAACGACCATTTCCCAGGGGTCGCCTAAGACCATCGGAAAACACATATTTCCGATGGTCTTAGGAACCGAGACACCGCTGCAGTCTCCGGCGATGTGTGGGCGGGATGATACGCTGCTGTCACCTGGCCACACCTCCGGGATCACTCAGCAGCTCCGCCTCCTCGCCGCTGATTGGCCACCGGAACTGTAGCTCAGGAGAGGCACACAGGCGGCCAGTCACCGGCGAGGAGGTGGAGCTTGGAGAGGAGGAGCCGAGCGGCAGCGCGCGTACATCAAAGAAGACCGAGGGAGCTGCCGGAGCGAGTGAAGAGGAGAGCGGCCAGAGAAGGAAGACAGCTGACAGGTAAGTGAGAGAGCGAGCCCAGGCTGGAGCAGGGGTCAGCAAAGTAAGTATCATTGGTGTCAGTGGGAGGAATAGTGCCCCATCATTTGTGTCACTAATACCAACGATGGGGCACTATTCCTCCCCCCACTGACACCAACGATGGGGCACTATTCCTTCCCCCACTGACACCAACGATGGGGCACTATTTCCCCCCCCCACTGACACCAACGATGGGGCACTATTCCTCCCCCCACTGACACCAACGATGGGGCACTATTCCTCCCCCCACTGACACCAACGATGGGGCACTATTCCTCCCCCCACTGACACCAACGATGGGGCACTATTCCTCCCCCCACTGACACCAACGATGGGGCACTATTTCCCCCCCCCCGACCCCAATGATGGGGCACTATTCTCCCCTCCACCACACTGACATCAATGATGGGGCACTATTCCTCCCCCCACTGACCCCAATGATGGGGCACTATTCTCCCCTCCACCACACTGACATCAATGATGGGGCACTATTCCTCCCACTGACACCAATGATGGGGCACTATTCCTCCCCCCACTGACACCAACGATGGGACACTATTCCCCCCCCCCCGACCCCAATGATGGGGCACTATTCCTCCCACTGACACCAATGATGTGGCACTATTCCTCCCACTGACACCAGTGATGGGGCACTACTCCCACTGACACCAGTGATGGGGCACTATTCCTCCCACTGACACCAATGATGGGGCACTATTCCTCCCACTGACACCAATGATGTGGCACTATTCCTCCCACTGACACCAGTGATGGGGCACTACTCCCACTGACACCAGTGATGGGGCACTACTCCCTCCACTGACACCAGTGATGGGGCACTACTCCCCCCACTGACACCAATGATGGGGCACTACTCCCCCCACTGACACCAATGATGGGGCACTACTCCCCCCACTGACACCAATGATGGGGCACTACTCCCCCCACTGACACCAATGATGGGGCACTATTCCTCCCACTGACACCAATGATGTGGCACTATTCCTCCCACTGACACCAGTGATGGAGCACTACTCCTCCCACTGACACCAGTGATGGAGCACTACTCCTCCCACTGACACCAGTGATGGAGCACTACTCCCCCCACTGACACCAGTGATGGGGCACTACTCCCCCCACTGACACCAATGATGGGGCACTACTCCCCCCACTGACACCAATGATGGGGCACTACTCCTCCCACTGACACCAATGATGGGGCACTACTCCTCCCACTGACACCAATGATGGGGCACTACTCCTCCCACTGACACCAATGATGGGGCACTACTCCTCCCACTGACACCAATGATGGGGCACTACTCCTCCCACTGACACCAATGATGGGGCACTACTCCTCCCACTGACACCAATGATGGGGCACTATTCCTCCCACTGACACCAGTGATGGAGCACTGCTCCTCCCACTGACACCAGTGATGGAGCACTACTCCTCCCACTGACACCAGTGATGGGGCACTACTCCCCCCACTGACACCAGTGATGGGGCACTACTCCCCCCACTGACACCAATGATGGGGCACTACTCCCCCCACTGACACCAATGATGGGGCACTACTCCCCCCACTGACACCAACGATGGGGCACTACTCCTCCCACTGACACCAACGATGGGGCACTATTCCTCCCACTGACTCCAACGATGGGGCACTATTCCTCCCACTGATACCAACGATGGGGCACTATTCCTCCCACTGACACCAACGATGGGGCACTATTCCTCCCACTGACACCAACGATGGGGCACTATTCCTCCCACTGACACCAACGATGGGGCACTATTCCTCCCACTGACACCAACGATGGGGCACTATTCCTCCCACTGACACCAACGATGGGGCACTATTCCTCCCACTGACACCAACGATGGGGCACTATTCCTCCCACTGACACCAGTGATGGGGCACTATTCCTCCCACTGACATCAGTGATGGGGCACTATTCCTCCCACTGATATCAGTGATGGGGCACTATTCCTCCCACTGATACCAACGATGGGGCACTATGCATCCCACTGACATCAGTGATGGGGCACTATTCCTCCCACTGACACCAGTGATGGGGCACTATTCCTCCCACTGATACCAACGATGGGGCACTATTCCTCCCACTGACACCAGTGATGGGGCACTATTCATCCCACTGACATCAGTGATGGGGCACTATTCCTCCCACTGACACCAGTGATGGGGCACTATTCCTCCCACTGATACCAATGATGGGGCACTATTCATCCCACTGATACCAATGATGGGGCACTATTCCTCCCACTGATACCAACGATGGGGTACTATTCCTCCCACTGATACCAATGATGGGGCACTATTCCTCCCACTGATACCAACAATGGGGCACTATTCATCCCACTGACATCAGTGATGGGGCACTACTCCTTCCACTGACACCAATGACATGGCACTACTCCTCCCACTGCAAAATTACAGTTATGAAGTAGCAATGAAAATAATTTTATGGTTGGGGGTCACCACAACATGAGGAACTGTATTAAGGGGTCGCGGCATTAGAAAGGTTGAGAACCACTGCTCTATAGTGTGTAAATGCCTCAACCCAAAGTACCTAGTATGATTTCTGTCTGCTCTTTCCTCCTGCTAACTGCAAGAACCATTTGTACAGTCTGTGCTGACACCACAGAATCTATGAGACTTTGTAGGGAGGGTGTGTCCTTTCCCTCCACTTAGGTCTCAGATTACACTCAGATCTGTGCTCTGCAGTGTGTGACATCAGATCCCCGCACACTGCCTTCTAGCACTCGGAAATTATGTGTAAAATATTTGCTTTAGGAAGCTGTAGAGAAGAGAGAGCTGAAGATAAACAGGTCCAACTTATGTAGATATTTGCTTCATCACCTGAGACCAGTCACTTCATTGGATATATGTAAGGGTTTACAGCCACTTTAACCCCTAGATCACCAGTTTGACCTGATAAGCAAGGATTGTGGTGGCACCGAACCGAAGTCCTGGATTTCTTGGATCCACTAAGAGGGTGCCAGCATGTCCCCGTACTGCTCCAGAAGAATAACTAGTATGAATGAAAGGATACTACTCTCCTGATCAGTCCATGTAAACAGAAGGTAATTATTCATTAATCAGACAAGGCATATGAGCTGTAAGGTCCATATCATGATAACATGGTTGGGGACTTCCAGATCCCAATTGTCTACACCATGACTCAGCCTCACTAATACGTTTCGCCCCTCACACTGGGGCTTGGTCATAGGGTCCCCCAACCCTATGACTAAACCCTGGTGGGATGGGTGAAATGCACCAAAGGGGCATGGTCTTGGTGGAGACATGTAGGCGGAGTCCCCTTCTTATGTTCCGTTTACAAGGGCTGATTTGGAGAGCGGCAATCCTTTCATTCACCCTTGCCTACCAGGAGATTTATAAACGTACAAGGGGTTAATGAGGGATTCAGCGTGATTAAAGGGTACCCAGCGCCACAGGTTTATCCAGAGTACCCTATAAATTTCCTAAACCTTCTATGCCTAATATTCCAGTTTAATTTGCAGGAGTGATCGGGGAACCTCCTGGGAAGGTTAGTCAGCTATGTAATTAAAATGAGAACAAGATCCTGATATAATATTAATTGGTTAGGCAAGTGCATGTCACCAGGAGAGACAAACGGTGAACATTTCTTTTTGTATAGTATGTGAAATAATTTGTCGCTGACTGAGAATTGTATCCGTCTGACTCTTCCTTGTATAGTGTAGAGAGTGAAAGCCATAGAACGGAAGTCGATTTTACTGAAATAGACAGCAAGAGGTTCGCAGGTTACACAGAGTTGTTCAGTGGGAATAATTCCAGCACAATTACCAGAACTGCGGCGTAGTGTAACAGATCTAAGCAAGCAGTTCCAGCACACTGGCAGTCACTATAAGAAGGTCATTCAGTGTAATGGTGGCCGTAAACGCCTCTTTGATTGATCTCTCCCAATAGGAATATTTCATCAATCGATATGCCGCACGTGTGGAAGTGGATTTCGATCAATTGTTGAAAGATATGATCATAAATTGTTGATCACATCTCTGTTTCCACCATATAATCTCATAATCTTATCAGTCAAAATACGACCGGATTCATGACCAATCCTGCTGATTGAAGCAAAATGATCAATAATTTCTCACTCTGACAGATTGAATCTGATCTAAATTGGGTCTAATGGTAGCCATACTGTACACATTTTGATTTCTTTTTTGAACGAAGAGGGCGATTTGGTTGGTATTTTGAGACTAGATTATTGATGTAGATGAGGGCCGAGTTGTGGATGACTTTGCCAGTTGTTGCTAGTATTTTGAATGTGATTTGTTAGGTGACTGGCAGCCAACAAAGGGATTGGCAGAGAGGGGTGGCAGACACTGAACGGTTGATAAGGTGGATGACTCTGGCAACAGCATTCATGATGGACTGGAGGGGGGATAGCCTATGTAAAGGTAAACCAATGAGAAGGGAGTTGCAGTAGTCAAGGCAAGAGATGACTTGGAAGTGAACTAGGAGCTTCACAGTGTCATTGGTTAGGAAGGGGTGTATTTTGGAGATGTTGCGGAGGTTGAGATGGTAAGATTTGGAAAGTGATTGGATATGGGGCCGAAAGGAGAGTTCAGAATCTAAGGTAATAAAAAAGTTATGCTCACTTTTGCATTACTTTCGGTACAGTTTTCATTAATCAGACAAGCCATATGAGCTGTAAGGTCCATATCATGATAACATGGTTGGGGACGTCCACATCCCAATTGTCTCCACCATGACTCAGAGAAAGGTGAGATTGCAAATGGTATAAAATGCTTAAAATTTATTACAGAGCAAAAAATAAAAGCAATGCCAGCATCAGACTAGTCATAGCTAATGCTCCTGGGGAAGTCCCTGTGACTTAACACTTAGGGCAGGATGCAATGACATACTACCCAGAAGCAGAATCTCATTTGTCTAGATCAGGGGTCTCCAAACTATGGCCCTCCAGCTGTTAAAGTACTACAAATCCCATCATGCCTCTGCCTCTGGGAGTCCTGCCTGTGGCTGTCAGAGTCTTGCAAGGCCTCATGGAACTGGCAGTTCCTCAACACCTGGAGGGCCATAATTTGGAGACCCCTGGTCTAGATGGTAGGCCACTGTGTTCCCAGCTTTAGGAGGATTAACCGTGAATAGAAGGGAGGACACCGAGGCTGTTAAGGCAAAAGGGTTTGCAACATATTTAAATTCGATCGATATACCCCACACAGGGATATAGATTTTCATTGTTAGTCAAAATGTGATCGTAAATTATCTATCGCATCCTTATAATATCATAGTCTGATTGCTCAAAATATGATCACATTCATGAACAAAGTATCTCAGTGCTCCTGAGCAATCCAAAACGATCAATAATATTCCGTCCTGGCTTATCAACTCAGTTTGATCGACATTGAGTCTAAACCGATTCTATACACTGCAGTGGTGATGGCCAAAAAGCCTGAAACACAGAGCCGGATCTAGATCTATATCTGATCAGGGGGTGCAGTAAAAAAGATAATGTCAACACCATGTGTGCCACTTGGGAAACACTAGTATGTATTGGGCTGTTTTAGATTAGGGTGATTAAAAAGAACCTGTGCCCCCCTTATATCAGACAGCCCTATCAGAGTCCCCCTTTATATCAGGAGTCCTCAGCAGGTTTCCATCAGAGTCACCCTTACATCAGGGTCCCTATCAGATAGCCCCCACACATCAGGCAGGGTGGATAAAAATGATTTAAAAAAAATAAAAATAAAAAATCTGATTTTTTTTTATTTAAATCAGATTTTTTTTTATTTTCATCAAATTTATTTTAATAAAATGCTTTTGGAGTAAAAATCAATCTAAAGATAGTTTCAATTTAAGATACATTAAGAATTTAGTTTATTCAGCATGAAATGGAGCTTAGTTATGTAGCATGAGGCTGTATATTCTACAATATTTACATTTTTGGTAAACTCATTCAATGAATCCAAGCACTGCAAGCTGAGACAACATGCACTGCATTGATGCATTCACACAATTTCACAGTATCCATGAGAAAAAACATGAAAAAAGGAATTTGAGTCGTTCTCCAACTATGTGTGATTAACCTATTAACCTAAAATCGCTTCTGATATCGCTGTTTTATGAGCCTGACAGCTTATTATTCTGAAAAGGAAATCTTCATTTGGTTTGCAAATAGTAAAGTTTCTAACTACCAGCAAGAATGAGTCGGATTCCTTACATTTAAAGAGCACCTGTCATTTTAGATCTGTCATGGCAGCGCCTGTTAGCGGGCATCCACTCACCTGCTGCCGCCACGTCCCTCGCCTTGTTGTGTCACTGCCGCATCACCAGCCGTCCCATTGAAGTGAATGGGACTGTCAGTGAGTCAACAGCGGGTCAGAGGAGCCGCTGCGGGACAGGAAACTAAAAATTATAATTAACATTGAGCATTTTCACTAGAGATTTAAATCATGATTTAAGTCAACTTGATTTAAATAAAATCCACTCTGACATCAGGTGTCCCTATCAGAGTGCTCCCTTACATCAGGTGTCCCCATCCTCCATCAGAGTGCCCCCTTACATCAGGTGTCCCTATCATTGTGCCCCCTTACATCAGGTGTCCCTATCAAGAGTGCCCCCTTACATCAGGTGGCCCCATTAGAATGCCCCCTTACATCAGGTGTCCCCATCAGAGTGCCCCTTTACATCAGGTGTCCAAATCAGAGTTCCCCCTTACATGGAATGTTACCATCAAAGTGCCTTCTTACATCAGGTGTCCCTATCAGAGTGCCCCCTTACATCAGGTGTCCCTATCAGAGTGCCCCCTTACATCAGGTGTCCCTATCAGAGTGCCCCCTTACATCAGGTGTCCCTATCAGAGTGCCCCCTTACATCAGGTGTCCCTATCACAGTGCCCCCTTACATCAGGTGTCCCTATCAGAGTGCCCCCTTACATCAGGTGTCCTTATTAGAGTTTCCCCTTACATCAGGTGTCCCTATCAGAGTGCTCCCTTACATCAGGTGTCCCCATCCCCCATCAGAGTGCCCCCTTACATCAGGTGTCCCTATCATTGTGCCCCCTTACATCAGGTGTCCCTATCAAGCGTGCCCCTTTACATCAGGTGGCCCCATTAGAATACCCCCTTAAATCAGGTGTCCCCATCAGAGTGCCCCTTTACATCAGGTGTCCCTATCACAGTGCCCCCTTACATCAGGTGTCCCTATCAGAGTGCTCCCTTACATCAGGTGTCCCCATCCCCCATCAGAGTGCCCCCTTACATCAGGTGTCCCTATCATTGTGCCCCCTTACATCAGGTGTCCCTATCAAGAGTGCCCCCTTACATCAGGTGGACCCATCAGAGTGCCCCCTTACATCAGGTGTCCCTATCAGAGTGCCCCCTTACATCAGGTGTCCCTATCACAGTGCCCCCTTACATCAGGTGTCCCTATCACAGTGCCCGCTTACATCAGGTGTCCCTATCACAGTGCCCCCTTACATCAGGTGTCCCTATCACAGTGCCCCCTTACATCAGGTGTCCCTATCACAGTGCCCCCTTACATCAGGTGTCCCTATCACAGTGCCCCCATACATCAGGTGTCCCTATCACAGTGCCCCCTTACATCAGGTGTCCCTATCACAGTGCCCCCTTACATCAGGTGTCCCTTTCAGAGTGCCCCCTTACATCAGGTGTCCCTATCACAGTGCCCCCTTACATCAGGTGTCCCTATCAGAGTGCCCCCTTACATCAGGTGTCCCTATCAGAGTGCCCCCTTACATCAGTTATCCCTATCATTGTGCCCCCTTACATCAGGTGTCCCTATCAGAGTTCCCCTTTACATCAGGTGGCCCCATTAGAATGCCCCCTTACATCAGGTGTCCCCATCCCCCATCAGAGTGCCTCCTTACATCAGGTGTCACCATCCCCCATCAGAGTGCCCCCTTACATCAGGCATCAGATTGGCTCATGGATTAGTGGATGCACACTCAGAGACCTGGGAGGGGCACAGCTTAAATCCCCCTAGATCCGGCCCTACTAGAACAGCTGTATTCGGTTTGGAATAACTGGCTCTATAACATTAGGCTATCTATAACAAGCCCTGGAAGCTTTTTCCTCATCCAACAGGTGATGTATTTTTCAGCAGCCTAAACCAGGTGGCAAAATTTGCCTCTGCGATCCTTGCAACTCAAAGTGGCACATACATTGCCGTGTTGCTATAGATACCTTACCGTATCCAGGACATCGAACCATTTCTTTTTCTTCTTTTTATTATTAAGTGCCAATTATGTATGCCGTTCTAAAAATAAAAAGCTTACTGACAGTTTAAAATGTGGAAAGTTCTACAAAACAAAGGCGAGAGTGGGATACATTAAACCGCGCTTAGCGACGGGCTTTTATGTTGGGCTCAACATTGTAATCGATTGTAAGTGAAAGAGCTCCATTAGACCTGCTGGGCACCGGGGCCAACGAAATTATAACTTGCTGCTCTGTCATGAGCTGATCTCCACGAGTCGTGGACGCAAGGAGAGGCTTCAATTAATTTGGTCTCTCTGCTTTCGTAAGCTTGTTAGAATAAAAATGAAAACACGTGGAGCTGAACTCAAAATGGTAAAAAACGAAAAAAATTAATAATTTCGTCTAAGCATTTTCCTGAAAATATATCTGTTTTCTGGAATTTCTCCTGAAAAAAAGTGCACTTCCTAGTATTTGTACCTATAGGCTCTCTGGTGCCCACAGCCTCAAAGTTGTATAGCTGTATTGTGAGATTTAAAGTGGTTGTAGAGGCAGGAGGTTTTTTACCTTCATGCATTTTATGCAGAAAGTTAAAAAACCTCCTGCATGCAGATCCCCCCTCCCTTGTATTTACATGACCTCAACCCAGTGATGTGCAGGGGAGCAGAGGCTCTAACGGGTCTGTCTCTTTCCTCATTGGCTCAGAGACAGCAGCAGGAGCCATTGACTCCCACTGCTATCAATCATAGCCAGTGAGGAGGGAGCAGGCCGCATAGCTGTCACATGGGCTGCTATGACCATTTTTACACCATTTTTACTTCTCTGCATACCTATTCTGTGTCAATAGCTGGAAGCATTTTCAGGTCCCCACCTAGCAAGCTGCTCGGACCTGCCTCTCCCCCCCCCCCTCTTCACTGGCTGTGATTGACTGTAGCAGGTGTCAATGGCTCCCACTGCTTTCTCTGAGCCAGTGAAGAGAGAGAGAGCCGAGTGAGCCACTGCTCTACTGCACATCGTAAGACCGAGGTTGGGCACAGGTAAGTATAAAGGTGAGCTGGGGGGAGCTGCATGCAGACAATTTTTATATTAATGCAGAGAATGCATTAAAGTGGTTATAAAGCCTACCCCCCCCCCCCTATTTACTTACCTGAGCCTTCATTCGATCCAGCACTGTGCATGTCAGCAGCTCTTTTCCCCCCTCCATTCTGCTTCTCACAGGCTTTGCTAGGGCATCTGTAGCTATTGGCTCCCGCTGTTGTCAATCAAAGCCAGTGGCGAGTCCCACTGTCTGTGTCAATGGATGCAGACAGCAGGGCCCGGGAGTGAGCTGCCGCTTCCTATGGGGGCAATGGACAGAGAGGAGGAGCCAGGAGCGCCGGCGGGGGACCAAAGAAAAGGAGGTTCAGAGCCGCTCTGTGCAATTCCATTGCTAAGTATGAACCTGATTGCTATTTTAAAGAAAAAAAAATATGTTTACAACCACTTTAAGGTGAAAAACCTTCTGCATTTAGAACCAGTTTAATAACAATTTTCATTTAACATAAGTTTGTGATATACATGTTTGTGTGATACATCCTTTAATCAGACACTTTCTTCCGCAACAATAGTTTTTTTTTTACCATTGTCATTCAGCCCACTTCCTCTGACCCTAGGTTGTCATAGGCCCACCCACTTTGAGATATGTTAACCATGCTGGCCGGGGCACGGATTTAGCAAATGTATTTTTAATGTGCAAGAAACTGCTACTGTGCCAATTCAAGTCAAGTTTATTTTTCTATTACAGGGTTCTGTCCCCCAGGGGACAAAATACATATAGTACTTTGTCCCATCTTCCTACGTGCTGTGGAATGTTAGATCTGCTGTCAGACAGGATTCTACTCTCATGGACGTTTGAAAATACAATGAGGAAGCAAATGCCTTGATGGCAGGTGCTTGTCTCCATATCCAAGAACTTGTTGGATACTTGTGCCGGCAAGGAGAATGCAGAAGAAAATGAGGCTGGCATTCCTGTCTAATATTGCATTCCCCTTGCCATCCTCACCTCTTATCATCTCTTGTCTCACAAGTTCTTAGATGTGGATAGCTAGCTCTGCAACCAAACAGGATTTTACTCCCACGGCCATTTGAAAACTCTGTATCCAAGAACATGTCCAAGACTAGTGCGGATATGGGCAATGCAGAAGAAATTGTGGCTGCATGTCTCTCTCCTTCTGCATTCCCCTTGCCATCTTCACCTCTTACCATCTCTTGTCTCACAAGTTCTTGGATATGGATACAAGCTAGCTCTGCGGTCAAACAAGATTTTACTCCCACGGCCATTTGACAACTCCGTATCCAAGAACTTGTCCAAGACTAGTGTGGACATTGGGAAATGAGAGTAAATTGTAGCTGACATGTTTCTGTCCTTCTGCATTCCCCTTGCCATCTTCACCTCTTACCATCTCTTGTCTCCCACAAGTTCTTGGATATGGATACAAGATAGCTCTGCGGTCAAACAGGATTTTACTCCCACGGCCATTTGACAACTCCGTATCCAAGAACTTGTCCAAGGCTAGTGCAGACATGGGGAATGCATAGGAAATTGTGTCTGACATGTCTCTCTCCTTCTGCATTCTCCTTGCTGTCCTCACCTCTTACTGTCCCTTGTCTCAAATACGTTCTTGGATATAGAAACAAGAACCAGCAATCACTGTAGCCAGTTTCTTGTGAGATGTGTTGTCGGATGGCCATGGAGGGCCATTTTGTTCAAACACATAGTCAGCCTTGCACAGCGTGTAGGAAGAGAGAACCAAAGTATTACATGTACTTTGTTCAGGACAGAACACTGTAATAAGAATCAAAACAAAGACTTCTTCTTTAAGCCATGTATGAGTTGTTGGCGCCTGATAGAATTTTTTTCCCCATTTGGTATTTATGTGTCAGAAGAGGCTGAATTCTCCTAAAAAGATTTTACAGCTGAACTGTGGTTTTGTAGATAAGTCAACGTGATAAACAACTAAACAACTTTAATATGCTGCTCTTCACCTCATTGAACCATGTTTAACCTCTTGCTGTCCATCCTACAGCAGTTTTACTGCTACACGGCAGCTCTCCTGTGCAAAATCACATATATATGCGTGATTTTGCACTTCCGCCTCACAGGGGCACGCATGCTCCACTGGCGGATCATTTCTGCTGTGAACTGTCACAGCAGAAGCCGATCTCCAAGTTCCGGCGAACGGATGTTTGTCGGGTAGGGAGGAAGAACAGAACTGTGCCTATGTTTACATAGTCGCAGCTCTGTTGTGACAGAGAAAAGTGATTGATCGCATTTTCCTGCAGAGCTGGGAACAGGATCCATCACTTCCTCTTGTAACATCGCCATCTATTGTTACACAAGCCCATAGCTAAGCACACACTTAACCCTTTGATCACCCTAGATGTTAACCCCTTCCCAACCAGTGCCATTAGTACAGTGATAAGTATATATTTTTATCACTGATCACTGTATTAGTGTCACTGGTTCCCACAAAGTGTTGGTTAGTGTCAAAATGTCCACCGCAATATTGTAGTCCCTGATCGCCACCATTAGTAGTATAAAAAAAAACATTTTTATTCCAGTATATGTCCCATAGTTTGTAGACTCTATAACCTTTTTGCAAACCAATCAACATACCAATCAATATACATTTGTTTTCACCACACTGTGCACACAAAACACTGGTTAGGCACGCAGTTAACCCTTTGATCACCCTAGATGTTAAACCCCTTCCCAGCCAGTGTCATTAGTACAATGACAGTGTATATTTTTAGTACTGATCACTGTATTAGTGTCACTGGCTTCCACAAAGTGTCAATTAGTGTCAGACTTTCCACCGCAATATCGCAGTCCCGCTATAAGTCGCTAAACGCCGCCATTACTAGTATAAAATAATTCCAGTATACAGTATATCCTATAGTTTGTAGACGCTATAGCTTTTGTGCAAATCAATCAATATATGATTATTGGGATTTACCAATTTTACCAAAAATATGTAGCAGAATACATTTTGGACTAAATTTATGAAGACATTTGACTTTTTTAAATTGTTTATTGAATATATTTTATAGTGTAAAATTAAAAATACTGTTATTTTTTTTTCTAAATTACACTGTTCAACAAATTTTTATTTTTTGCCAGTTTTGGAAACAAAAGGATCCATTTCTTAATGAATTTCACATTCTGAGTTCAAATATAACAATGAAATTTGTCAATTGGCTCTAGTTTTTCTGTAAACGGAAAGTTTTCTACTATAGGCGTAATGACTACATAATGCACAATAATTATATAGATAGATGTCTTTCCACAAATATAAAGCAAGTGATATTGACTACATAACAAAGCCTAAATGGCATAATATATTGCATAGGATTACCAAGAAAAATTATAGCCATAAGCTAAGTTGAATCATTTTAATACTTAGGATTCTCACTAGTTTTGTCTTCAGTTTGTGTCGGTTTTGCTTCTCTTGGCTTTTCTCTTGTATTCGAGGAAAGGGCTATCTCTTACAACTGCACGTGACTACACGCTTCAGGTTCTTCCTCACTTGACTCAACCACGAAGGATTCTGGTGCTTTAGGAATTGGTAGCCCCTCTCCATGAGGAACTGGACGTATTGCCGATGGAATATTTGGATAGTGCACAGATAACTTTTTCTTCTTATTTAGCCCTTTTGTTGGAGGCACCATACAAAAGTAACAATTACTAACATGATCTGTTGGCTCTCTCCAAATCATTGGCACAGCGAAAGGCATAGATGCCTTTTTTCCATTCAACCATTGCTCCAGTGCCGTCCCACAAGAATTGCAGCATATATGTGGTGCCCAGCTCTTGTCCTGGTCTCCTATCTTGCAGCCAAAATACAAGTTGTAGGCTTTCTTAATCATTCCTGTTATCCTCCTTTTTTGTGAGATAAAAGTTATTTCACCGCAGATATAGCAGAAATTATCTGCTTTATTCACACAAGTTCGAGGCATTACTGAGTAGCCTATATAAGCATAAAACGAAATGTAAAGACGCTGTCGAACTACAATCAGCTACAGATACTGCAGCTTTTATGCAGTGAAGTGATGCAATTAAAGGCTAATATTGCATCATCTCAGTATACATGCAATTTTCTATTGGTCACCAGTATCAATTGCGCAATATGCAGCTGAAGTTGCATCATAATTTTGAATGGCTTACGTCATTAGATGGGTGAATATATCATGGAAACTAGAGCCAATCAACATTTTTTAGGGTCATTTTCGTTTTCAGCACCCCAAAATTATGTAAGATTAGCTAATTTTATGCCCAAAACTTTTTACCTGTTGAACAGTGTTATCGGTCTTTTATTGTTTATAGCACAAACGTAAAAAACGCAAAAGTGACCAAATACCACTAAAAGAAAGCTCTATTTGTGGGAAGAAAATTACATAAATTTAATTTGTGTACAGCGTTGCATGACCAAGCAATAGTCAGTTAAAATGATGCAGAGCCGTATCACAAAAAAATGACCTAGTCGGGGGGGGGGGGGGGGGGGGTACATTTTCTGGAGCTCAAGTGGTTAAAATCCCACTGTCCTCCCACAATGCAGTGCTCTCAGTGTCAGACCGGCTAATGGTGAGACCACCAATATGGTGAAATTACATATTATAATCCTGATCTCCCGAGAGGCAATCGGATATTTCCTGGATCAACTTTACCTATAAATGTTAGTATCCAGTTAAATTCTGTGTATCTAAGAAAGAATCCAGGACTTTTTTGAAGCAATCCACTGAGATGGCAAGAACTAACTCTTGAGGGAGTCTATTCCACATTTTCACAGCTCTTACTGTGAAGAAACCTTTCCCTGTTTGGAGATTAAATTTCTTTTCCTCCAGACATAAAGAGTGCCCCCTTGTCCTCTGTGATGACCGCCGGGTGAATAACTACACTGAGTTCACTATATGAACCACTGATGTATTTATACATGGTGATCATATCCCCCCTTATGTATTATACATGGAGATCATATCCCCCTTATGTATTATACATGTTGATCATATCCCCCCTTATGTATTATACATGGAGATCATATCCCCCTTATGTATTATACGTGGAGATCATTTCCCCCCTTATGTATTATACATGGAGATCATATCCCCCCTTATGTATTATACATGGAGATCATATCCCCCCTTATGTATTATACGTGGAGATCATATCCCCCCTTATGTATTATACGTGGAGATCATATCCCCCCTTATGTATTATACGTGGAGATCATATCCCCCTTATGTATTATACATGGAGATCATATCCCCCCTTATGTATTATACATGGAGATCATATCCCCCCTTATGTATTATACATGGAGATCATATCCCCCCTTATGTATTATACATGGAGATCATATCCCCCCCTTATGTATTATACGTGGAGATCATATCCCCCTTATGTATTATACGTGGAGATCATATCCCCCCCTTATGTATTATACATGGAGATCATATCCCCCCTTATGTATTATACATGTTGATCCTATCCCCCTTATGTATTATACATGGAGATCATATCCCCCTTATGTATTATACATGGAGATCATATCCCCCTTATGTATTATACATGGAGATCATATCCCCCTTATGTATTATACATGGAGATCATATCCCCCCTTATGTATTATACATGGAGATCATATCCCCCCTTATGAATTATACATGGAGATCATACCCCCCCCCCTTATGTATTATACATGGAGATCATTTCCCCCTTATGTATTATACATGGAGATCATATCCCCCTTATGTATTATACATGGTGATCATATCCCATCTTATGTATTATACATGGAGATCATATCCCCCTTATGTATTATACATGGAGATCACATCCCCCCTTATGTATTATACATGGTGATCATATCCCCCCTTATGCATTATACATGGAGATCATATCCCCCTTATGCATTAGACATGGAGATCATATCCCCCTTATGTATTATACATGGAGATCATATCCCCCCTTGTGTATTATACATGGTGATCATATCCCCCCTTATGTATTATACATGGAGATCATATCCCCCCTTATGTATTAGACATGGAGATCATAGCCCCCCTTATGTATTAGACATGGTGATCATATCCCCCCTTATGTATTATACATGGATATCATATCCCCCCGTATGTATTATACATGGAGATCATATCCCCCTTATGTATTATACATGGAGATCATATCCCCCTTATGTATTATACATGGAGATCATATCCCCCCTTATGTATTATACATGGAGATCATATCCCCCCTTATGTATTATTCATGGAGATCATATCCCCCATTATGTATGATACATGGAGATCATAACCCTCTTATGTATTATACATGGATATCATATCCCCCCTTATGTATTATACATGGAGATCATATCCCCCCTTATGTAAGATACATGGAGATCATATCCCCCTTATGTATTATACATGGAGATCATATCCCCCCTTATGTATTATACATGGAGATCATATCCCCCCTTATGTATTATACATGGAGATCATATCCCCCCTTATGTATTATACATGGTGATCATATCCCCCCTTATGTATTATACATGGAGATCATATCCACCCTTATGTATTATACATGGAGATCATATCCCCCTTATGTATTATACATGGTGATCATATCCCCCTTATGTATTATACATGGGAATCATATCCCCCCTTATGTATTATACATGGTGATCATATCCCCCTTATGTATTATACATGGAGATCATATCCTCCTTATGTATTATACATGGAGATCATATCCCCCCTTATGTATTATACATGGAGATCATATCCCCCCTTATGTATTATACATGGTGATCATATCCCTCCTTATGTATTATACATGGAGATCATATCCCCTCTTATGTATTATACATGGAGATCATATCCCCCTTATGTATTATACATGGAGATCATATCCCCCCTTATGTATTATACATGGAGATCATATCCCCCCTTATGTATTATACATGGAGATCATATCCCCCCTTATGTATTATACATGGAGATCATATCCCCCCTTATGTATTATACATGGAGATCATATTCCCCCTTATGTATTATACATGGAGATCATATCCCCCCTTATGTATTATACATGGTGATCATATCCCCCCCTTATGTATTATACATGGAGATCATATCCCCCCTTATGTATTATACATGGAGATCATATCCCCCCTTATGTATTATACATGGGATCATATCCCCCCTTATGTATTATACATGGTGATCATATCCCCCCTTATGTATTATACATGGTGATCATATCCCTCCTTATGTATTATACATGGAGATCATATCCCCCCTTATGTATTATACATGGAGATCATATCCCCCCCTTATGTATTATACATGGAGATCATATTCCCCCTTAATTTCCTCTTTTCAAGAGAGAATAAATTCAGTGTCTTACACGTCATTTATGTCTCCGCACAGCAGTTTAGTATGCTGCGCCTCTGTGCAGTGACATATGGAGCCTTTCTGTGAACTGCAGTAAAATGTTGTGTCTGCACTTTATTACAGCTCACTGCACCACACATCCTGGCTGCATTGCAGTGTGAACTGGGCAGATAAAAAACAATTTTTCTATGTGACCTAGCATGATTGACGTTCATCCAGTGAACAAAAACACCGGTCATGGTGCCATGTGGGAACCTTAGATTGTACGCCCCTTGAGAGTTAGGGACTGATGTGAATGTACAATATATACGTAAAGCGCTGTGTAAAATTGACGTCGCTATATAAGTATTAATAATGTAATAAATAATAATAAATAAATAAACCCTAAAAGATATGTAAAAAAATGCCGTTGCAGATGGGGCCCACATTGTTAGAGCTAGGTTATTTTTACTGCGCAAATGGCCAAAATTCATTTTTGGCCATACTCCAACCTTAATAATCACAGGAAGACTCTTCAGACTTATAAAATGGACCTCCCCTGTGATAATGTTTGTTCTTTTTCTTTTATTAGAACATTTATCAGTCGCTTCTAGGCATGTCAATTCTTTGTTATCCAAGAGGCAACCTGCGCACTAACCTTGCCAGCTTTGATGTGAGATGTAAGAGATTTGGGCCGTATTTGGATTGGCACATGCCCTTTAATCTTTGCTGCTTGACATGTGGTGTGAATTATTTATTTCTGTTGGTATACAGAGTACTGAGGGGAGATGTGGGAATGCGTGACTATAACTTCAGATGAGCTTCAAAGGGGTTGAATGGGATTAAAAATACATTTCTTTTAGACATATGAATATAACAGGTGGACAGGCGAAAATGGAACATCGTTTCCGGAATGACTTATCCGCTTGTTTTATGAAAACAGTGAAATTAAATTTTCATCAGAGGAGATTTATGTGAGAGTCTCTAGGGACTCTTTATCTCCTGCTCTTCATTCTTTGTCTAGCATTAGTTCTTTGAATTTATTTTAGATGAAAAAAAAAAAATTAATTCAACAGTATGTACTCAAAATGTAACTTTACACATAACAACAACAGTAAAAAATAATGTTCTATCCCACATGGAAGAAAAATATATTTTAAAAATGTTCTAAAATATATTTACATATATTTGAAATACTACAATTTTGACCATATTCAATATATTTAAAAATATATTTATATATATAAAAAATAAATAAGTGGTGTAGCGATGCTAAATAATAGCTACAGAAAATAAAAGAGTGACATAACTGAATAAAACGTCCCTAAAAAGTCCATATATGTAAAAGCAACTAATTTGTAATAAAGATTCTTCCATAATTCATGCGGTTTTTTTTTTTGTGCTGATATCCCCAAACTCCAACAAGTAAAATAGTGCACATAACATATAGTGCCACCTCAGTGCTCACAGAACTCTCACCTCCGAGCACATGGAAATGCGCTTTATGATATCAAATACGCAAAGGGATTCTTCACATTTTCAATCCACAGCCATGTGATAGTAATCAAACACCTTTGAGCTTTCAATAGATTGTCAAACCAGAGCCGGGGATCAGTCCCTTTGAGGGTAATGGAGGTCACACATTCCTATCCTTGAAAGGGAACAAAGGACACTCCCATGGTGCAGTATGTACTAATATAAAAATATATTAACCTCCCTAGCGGTCTGATTATGTCCATATTTCTGTGCTCAAAGCGGTACATTTTTTTGCATGGAAATATGTATTTTTTTTATTGTAGGCCTGTAATTTTTAGAAATAACTCACTGAAATCTGTCCAAACAAGAGTCTAGTAAACATCCCGGGTAGGATAAAACTGGAAACACGAAATCATAAATTATAATTTAATAAATAATCATAAGAAATAATAATATAATAATAATACATTTAATTCAATAATATAATCAAACCAAAAACACTGAAATTTGAAATATAGCGCCAAGTTCGCACATCACTGAGCAAAGTCACAGAATCGTTTTCAGTGTCTGATGACGAATTTCCCCACGAATCATTATCACTCAATTCTGCAAGTGGTTCTGATTTACTATCGCTGTTCTCTAGCCGGTCTAAAACCGCTTTTGACCTAAAGGGACGCTTTTTGGATGCCATGGACGTTTCTCAGTTTCCAGGCAGAAAGAACAGTAAAAATGCAGGCAGGGCACAGGACAAAGCACTCGGGACAAAATGTATGTGAAATGGTTTGATACAGGAATGTTTTACTATGTGATTTTAGTGTATTTAGTGAATGTCGCTTTTTGTCATTTTCAAATTTCCCGCTGTTCCGTCCCCCATACGTCCCGACGCTCACAGGGGACAGAACCCAGATGACAGATGCCGTCATCCGCCGGAAGACATTGCCGGGGACACTGCAGGAGGGACATCGCGGGAGCGCAGGACAGGATAAGTGAAGAAGAGATCCCGGAGCAGCGCCACATGGTAAGCCCAAGTGTAGCTCGGGGTTACCGCTTGTGGTACTGAAACTTTACCCCGAGCTACACTTGGGAATACCGCCAGGAGGGTTAAGAAGCAGTAATACACTCACATGTAGTAAATGAAAAAAATGCCATAAAATCATCAGATGCCGGCTTCACTTTTTGTCAGCTGAACTCACTATTCATGTCTGCCCAGAGCCATGCCCCTTACGCGTTACATCACGCCCACGTGACTTCATCAGAGGGAGTAACTCTGATGAAGTCACATGGGAGTGATTCATATCTGTTGGAGGAATACTGCCCCAAGGGCCGGTAATAGGTCTGCAAAGGGCCGCATCTGGCCCTCGGGCTGCAGTTTGGAGACCGCTGTCCTATAGCAAGGGAAAAACATTCCACATTAATGTGCTGTAAATTGCCTCCAGCATTTTTCCTGTTTCTTCTTGCTGGAAGCCTCCATTTTGCTGGAGCCCAGAGCCCTAGAGCAGCAGTAAATCTTTAGGCTGTCTAATGGCTCTGATTTTTGGCACAGTGCTGAAAAATAGAGAGCAACTGAGCATGTGCAGAGCAGATTGAGACAGTGTATTACTGGGTTTTAAACAGCAGAGACACCAATTAATGCTTTACATAGCTATACCTGCAAAAGGCTATGACTATGACTAAGACTTATTGCTGAAAGCTATTTTATATGCACATTTTTACTCGCTCAATAAAGTTTATTTCCTCGGTAAGACAAGTGCCGGCTATACCAATCCTCATCATTCAGTCAGCCTGAAGTAATCTAACAGGACTTAATTTTCTGACTAAAGTTCCACTTTAATCCGAATCAAATTAAATCACTCAGGTTCAATGCACCCCTCTATCCCCATAGTAAAAATGAAAGGTAAACATACACTGGTTGGGCCTATCATCCCCAATGAAAAGTGTCTTGCTGATGGCCAGTTTTATACAGCTGTACGATCTGCATTCCCTTAGGCTCCGTTCACACCTATGCAGTTTGCTTTTTGTCCATTTTGCAGTGCTTTGTGGAGTTCGTTTTGCATTTTTCTACACGCTTTTTTTATGTTTTTATTATGCGTTTTTACCAATTTTTCATTTTGTTCAGCTTCTTTTGTTTTTTTTTTGTTATAATGGATTTTTTTTTCGTTACTGGGCAGAATGAAAATGCAAAGTGCGGCAAAAACGCACTACCATGCATTTCAGCAGATTTTCCATTGAACCCTATTGCAGCAAAAACGCTGCAGCTCAAAAAAATCATCGATGTGAACATGTTCCATAGGAAATCAGGTTAAATGGACTGTATTGTGTTTCTGCAAAAAGCACTAAAAACCACATTGATGTGAACGGAACCTTAAAGTTATAGTAAACCCATCATTTGTTTTTTTAAAATAACAAGCATGCCATATTTACTTGCTCTGTGCAATGGTTTTGCACAGAGCAGCACCGTTTCTCCTCTTCTCTGGTACCCCATTAGCACTCCTTGCTCCCCCCTTCTTACTGAGTGCCCACCATAGCAAGCCACTTGCTGTAGAAGCACTCACGTTCAAAACACCCCTCTATTCCCATAGTAAAAATAAAAGTTAAGCATACATTAGTTAGGTCTATTATCCCCGATTAAAATTGTCTTGCTGATGGCCAGTTTTATACAGCCGTATCATCTGTATTCCTTTAAAGTGATTGTAAAATAACAAACATGCCATATTTTGCTTGCTCTGTGCAATGGTTCCCAATTCTCCTCTTCTCTGGTCCCCCCGCTAGCACTGCTGGCTCCCTCCTCCACTGACTGCCCACCATAGCAAGCCACTTGCTGTAGGAGCACTCGTGCAGACTCGCTCCTGAGCTGGTTGCGTGTCCATAGACACACAGAGCGCTGCTTGATCCCACCACCCCCCCTTTCCTCACTGACTGTGAATGACAATAGCTTCCTCTGCTGTCTCTCAGCCTATGAGTAGGGGGAGGAGCTGCTGTCATGCACAAATCTGGATCAAAATGAATGGGGCTCGGGTAAGCAAAAGGGGGTATTGGGGGGGGGGGGGCTGCACTCAGAATATTTTTTACCTTAATATAGAGAATGCATTAAGGTAAGAAACCTTCAACCATTCCCACATGGAAGAAAAATATATTTTAAGTATATTTCAAAAATATTCTTCCCAAATATATTGATACATATTTGAAATACTACAATTTTGGCCATATTAAATATATATATATATATATATATATATATATATATATATATATATATATATACATACATACACTGTTTTTTATATATCACAAAATATATGAAAAATATTTTTAAAAAGGTTTCTTCACAGTGAGAACTGTGAAAATGTGGAATAGACTCCCTCAAGAGTTGGTTCTGGCCAGCTCAGTGGATTGCTTCAAAAAAGTCCTGGATTCTTCATAGATACACAGAGTATAGCTGGATACTAACATTTATAGGTAAAGTTGATCCAGATTTCGGGGGATCAGGAAATACATTTTTTCTCAGCAGGAGCAAATTGGATTGTGCTTTGCTGGGTTTTTTTGCCTTCCTCTGGATCAACTGTGGGTATAGGATTATAACTTTTTTTTTCTATGGTTGAACTGGATGGACTTTTGTCTTTTTTCAGCCAGACTAACTATGAGAGAGAGAACTATGAGAGATCGGGCTCAGGTGAATATAATGGGGTAGGGGGGCACCACTTGCAGAAGGTTTTTTTACCTTAATGCATTGAAAAGGTAAAAAACCTTCTGCCTTTAGAACCATTTTAAGATACTGAGGAGGAAAATTGGTAAGATGCAGGAAAGTTTCGGTCTGTAACAAGTAAATGGTGCACTTCAAACTTAAAAAGATCCTATCAACATAGAATGAAAATGAAAAAAAAAAACAAAATAAATGAAAAAACCAAAATACCACCACGCTCCCAAAGCTCATCTTTTGTCAATACTTGTAATCATGCAAACCTTTAGAGTCCATCTCCGGGCAAAACTGTGAAAAATTAATTATGCAAAAAATTATGTAAGGTGTGCTCTAGGCATCCACAGCTTGACATTTACAAAAAAAAAATGATAGAGGAAAAAACAATTTCATTTCTGCCTTGTAGTTGGACACAGCTCCTTATATCCTTAAGATGCTCGTTTTATTTAATACCTAGTTGGTAATGTTGGATTATGGTTTATTCAAATACAGTGGATTAGAAGATCAAAGGACGGAGGGAAATGCAGAGAGATCCAGGTGAAGGGAACTAGCAGCCTTAACAGGAATGCAATTACATTGCTGCTGAGAATTCTTTTGATGAACTAGAATGTAAAACTTGTAGGTTTTTAGATTCAGGGAAGATTTATGGTCAGAATTTCTTGTTGTTATCAGTGAAGGCAAATTTTAGCAGAAGTCAGGCCTAGAATTTCTGAAAGGGGCACAGGGGAGTCTGGGGTGTTAAACAGGAAAGGATTACTAAGCACCAGAGTTTAGTGGAGGTTTGATATTGTAATCTCCTGGCTTTAATGGAAGAACCATGGATGATGGTGGCCAGGGGCGGACTGACAACTCATGGGGCCCCCGGGCAATAGGGGATCATGGGGCCCCTGTGTCCTTGCCCAAACTCAAAAAAATCTATGAAAAAGGTACCAGGGGCATCTTATGGGGCCCCCTACTGACCCCAGGCCCTCGGGCAGTGCCCGAGTTTCCAAATGGTCAGTCCGACCCTGATGGTGGCCCTTTAATCAACACCTAGTTAACTACATCAGCTTAGAAAGAAACAATGCAGTACTCTGATTGCACTATAAACTCAAATCCACTGAGACTGACCACGGATTAGGATTAGGTTGCAGGAAAAAAATTGCTCAATTCCCCCATCAACAGTGTTGATAGGGAAATCCCTCCCGCAGAGCTATTAAGTTCTCCCTGTGAGGCAGAGACGGATTTAGCCTGACCTGATCTGGGGGTGCAATTAAAGAAATGCAGGGGGCATAATGTCTATAGTGAGACAGAGATGCATGGAAACAGTATTCCCTGTTCACTCGGCATGCTTCTGTAACACGGAGTCACAACCCGGAACCGGAAGGAACATCTGACAGATAGTGCAGAAGGAGTAAGGGAGTGAATAGAGAGCACTAGTATGTATTCGGATGATTAAACAGAACCTGTGACCCCTTATGTCAGGTGTCCCTATCAGAGTCTCTCCTTACATCAGCAGTCCCCCACAAAGTTTCCCCTTTACATCATGGCTCCTATAGGAGTCCCCCCTTCCATTGGGTGTCCTCATCAGAGTGCCCCTTACATACAATGTGTACATCAGAGTACCCCCTTACAATAATTGCCCCCCTCAGAGAGCTCCTTACATCAATTGCTTCAACAGATTGCTTCCTTACATCAACTGTCCCTATTAGAGTTCCCCCTTACTTCCACTGTCCCCATAAGAGTGCTCCCTTACATGAACTATCCCTATCACAGTGCCCCCTTACATCAACTGTTCCCATCAGAGTGCCCCCTTACATCAACTGTCCCCATCAGAGTGCCCCCTTAATTCAACTGTCCCCATCAGAGTGCCCCCTTAATTCAACTGTCCCCATCAGAGTGCCCCCTTAATTCAACTGTCCCCATCAGAGTGCCCCCTTAATTCAACTGTCCCCATCAGAGTTCCCCCTTACATTAACTATTCCTATCAGAATGCCACCTTACTTCAACTGTCCCCATCATAGTGCCCCCTTACATCAACTGTTCCCATCAAAATGCCCCCTTACTTCAACTGTCCCCATTATAGTGCCCCCTTACTTCAATTGTCCCCATCAGAGTGCCCCCTTACATCAACTATCCCTATCAGCGTGCCCCCTTACATCAGCTATTCCCATCAGAGTGCCCCCTTACATCAACTATTCCTATAAGAATGATTCCAGAGACGGGCAATAAAAATGGTGAAAGGTCTGAAGGATAAAACATATCAGGAGAGACTTCTGGAGGAAGGAAGGGAAAGGGGAGACATAACTGAAATCTTTGACTATATCAAGGGGGTGAATAAGGTTCAGGAGGGCAGTATTTTCAATATGATGCCAAGATCAAGAGCACAGGAAAATTTCCTCAAACTAGCAAGAGGAAAGTTCAAAACTAATCCTAGAAAGTATTATTTCACTGAAAAAGCATTTGGTCATTGGAATAAACTTCCAGCAGAGTCAGTCAACAGTAAGTGGATTCAAACATGCTTGGGACAAACATAGCTCTATACTCTACAAAAAAGATTAAGAAAAATACAAAAATTCCACATAAATAAATAAATGGCAGACCCGATGGCCCATTTTTTTTTTTTTTTTTTTTTTCTTCCATCACTCATCTATGTTTCTATGGATTATCCCAAAAAGTGCACTGGGTGCTGGGCACTGTTGCATGGAACATGTACCAAAACAACAAAAAAAATTCTAAACAAAATTGTTTTGCAAGGAGCAGTGAATTTAATCATTTTTAAATGGCAACATTGAAAATGCACCTTTTCTTTTCAGAAACCTGCTTGAGGGGTCCCTTAAACATGTCTGTAAAGTGGTGCATCTCTACCATCCGAATAAAGTTGTATAGCAAACGTAATAAATGCCGTTAATTCGTCTTTTCCTGCAAACTTCCTTTACATTGTAAATAATGCAGTAGAGACCTACCAAAATGCATATTATTCCCTGATCAAGGAGAATGAGGGTCTGGTATGTATTTTTTTTGGGGGGGGTGGGGTCCTCAATGCAAAGGAAGCTTGCACAGAAAAGAGAATTAACAAATGGTTTTCTCTATATGACACTTTTGCTATATACAGTATGCAAAACAAAAAATGGCATAAGGTCCCCCCTGCCAAAAGCATTACCAGACCCATCAAATCTGGGAAGAAATTACCCCCCAATCCATCAATATCAGACCATTCGGATCCAAAGTCCAGTATTCCAAATCCAGTGTCAATCACTATGAACATCTCCTTCCGATCGTCGAAATAAAAAATCAGATGATGCACTGACCCACCCGTACTTCTATGTTAATGACAGCTCTGGTGATGACATCACTGACCAAATATGAACATGGCCATATCTGATTAGTGATGTTACCATTGCCCCACCCCTTTGCTTACATGGCCATGGATTCCCGGGTGTTTTTAGTCCTCACGCACACTGGACGTTTTTACAGCGGTTGTTTTTGGCTTTTGACATTTTTTTCTACAGCCGGTAAACCCCCCAGCATGTTACCCTATGTGTCCATGCACACATAGACTGGAATTCACGTTTTTTGGCAGGGACCTTTTTTGGCTGGAAAAAAACTCCAGGACTAGTGGGTTTCTAGAGGAGTTTTTTTAGCTGTGAAAATGCTCTAACGCTGAAAAATGCAGTAAAACAAAAGAATGTTTTGGGTAAAAAAAGGTAAAAAATGCAAACGTGGAAAAACACAGGAAAACGCCACTAAACGTTAATGCAAAAACACAAAAAAAAAGCTGAAAAACTCACGTTTTTAACTTGACTTTACACAGCTAACGTAACCAGCGTTATCAAAACACCCCGTATGCATGGAGCCTTACAAGCAATTTTACACTGTCAAAATGACAGCCTGGACTTGCTGTCGGCTCAAGCCACTGCTGCCAACACAGGATTTCTGAGAAGTGTTTGTAAACACAATTCAGTAGTGTGACATATTTTTGGTTTCTTTATATATACTCTATATTACTTCATTAATTTGTAGATCAAAGAGGTAAATTTTTTCAATTTATTTATTTCAGATACTTATATAGCACTGTCAATTTACACAGCACTTTACATATATATTGTACATTCACATCAGTCCCTAACCCTCAAGGGGCGTACAATCTAAGGTCCCTAACTTACATTCATATACAAGGGCCAATTTAGACAGGATCCAATTACCAGCATGTCTTTGGAGTGTGGGAGGAAACTGGAGTACCAAGAGGAAACCCACGCAGGCACAGGGAGAACATACAAACTCCAGGCAGGTGGTGCCGTGGTTGGGATTCGAACCAACGATCCTAGTACTGCCAGTCGGAAGTGCTAACCATTTAGCCACTGTGCTTCCCAAAATTTTATAAAAATTGTAACCCCGTATTAACCCTTATCAGCCCTAACTAGCTCCTTCCCCATTCTCCCCTTTTTTCCTATTGCTATTGCAATTTTTTCTGCTATTTTTATTGTTATTTTTTTAAAGCTATTTTTATACCTTCTTTTTTTTCATAAAATAATGTGTAAAATTGGGGGGGAGCTTTATTATCATAGTATTTTTTTCAGTGTTTTTTTGTACCAGAAATGTGATTTTACAGTTATTATAAATGGTGCAAATTATAGAATAAATATTTGACTAGAGATTGTGTAAAAAAAAAAAAAACATTTTCACAAGACAATATCACCAGGAGAAAGCCTTGTTTGTCTGGAAGAAAAATCTTTGTTTATTACTTTATTATCTTAGGCAAAGACAAGGTTATCACTAAATAAACAGGCCCATAGCAGAAATGTAAAAATTGCTGAGGTCCATAGGGGTGTACAGGTGGGAGAGCTGAATTTATTAATAATTACAATATTTATAATAGACCAAGGTGTTTTAGTCGATCGTCCTTGCTGGACCCATGGAGCCTTCTATTTTTTCTGTTTCAGTGTATGCAGTTGGAAAGTCTAATCCTCACATAGTGGGGAGTCGGATGCAGGGGCAGACTGACCATTTGGAAACTCGGGCACTGCTCGAGGGCCCGGGGTCAGTAGGGGGCCCTATAAGATGCCCTTGGTACCTTTTTTATAGGCTTTTTTGAGTTTGGGCAAGGACACAGGGACCCCATGATCCCCTATTGCCCGGGGGCCCCATGAGTTGTCAGTCTGCCCCTGGTCAGATGCAATTACAAACTTGGGAGCTAGCGGTGTTACTTCTATTTTTTCTGTGTTCCGCTTTGTAATATTACAGCCTAAAAATTGCTTTATGAATGAATAAAAGGGACACCGCAGATAATTAATTATTCAACAATGCCACACCTAGAATGAACTGTGCTTTATTCTGTAACATTCAATTTCTCATCAACAGGATGTGTGAACACTTCTTGGTATAATTACCGAGCTGCACATCTAGACCATCTTTCATTTCCTGATGGGTTCCCTGTATTGACCTGTCATTAAAAGAAAAAAAAAACCTGCGTACTAAATGACATCTATCTATATTACTTAAAGTTAAAAAAAAAAATGTATGTATTTTTAAAAAATCATTAATTTCCTGCATATAAAGGACGTTAGGTGCAGGATGTTCCTTTTTGACAGCAGGGATGAGGGATATTTTCTAGAACAAAAATGTGTTCTCATGAAAAAATGCTCATTCCAAAACCGAATGTTAAAATCAAACGAAATGTTGAAGTACTTTTGAATGACATTTGTCAAGTTATGGAACGTATTTAGAATTTCTGTGTGAATTTTTGTTGGAAAATCTATTAGTGTATGGCAAACTTTAGAAGTAGTTATGTAAAGAGTAAAAAGTGAAAAGCGCCTTAGTATGAGTAAACAAGCTGCTATGCACGGAATTAGGTACCAATACCCTATAAAAGAGACAATGTATATAGCAAGGGCAGCGCTCGTAGCCAATAAATTAAATAGATAAAAATCCAGTATCATAAACCAAATTGAATAAATATAAGGAGCAGTCCCATAAATATAAATAATTCAGGATGAGAAAAATAGAATAATCAAAGGTGACTTCGTTGTCCGGGTGGAGGTGGAAATGAAATGCGCACTCACCGGACGCGCATATTAAATGCGCCTTGTATGTATAAATCCTGATCTTAGGTAGTAGGGGGTCTTCCTTCTGTTGGAACCCAGATGAGTTGTCCTTCTCACTTAGAAATGCTTGTGTGGTCCTGGTGGGTGCTATCACTCCCAATGAGCTGGGTGGCAGGTGGTGATCCGTCTCAACGTTGGACCTGTGGGTTAGAGTACTCCCCCAGGGGACAACAAGGATACTCCCATAGTGTAGTAGGTTAAATTTTATTGAGTAAAGAGGTACATCACATTAAAAGTGTAAAAAACGTTGCAGACAGTTGTCTGTAGGAGGACTGACCAGCTGGTATGTTATAATGGCCGCCGGAGCTCCACGATGCTCCGGCGGCGTGACGTCACGGCGTGGTGTGGCTCCGGCGGCCATTATAACATACCAGCTGGTCAGTCCTCCTACAGACAACACTCTGCAACGTTTTTTACACTTTTAATGTGATGTACCTCTTTACTCAATAAAATTTAACCTACTACACTATGGGAGTATCCTTGTTGTCCCCTGGGGGAGTACTCTAACCCACAGGTCCAACGTTGAGACGGATCACCACCTGCCACCCAGCTCATTGGGAGTGATAGCACCCACCAGGACCACACAAGCATTTCTAAGTGAGAAGGACAACTCATCTGGGTTCCAACAGAAGGAAGACCCCCTACTACCTAAGATCAGGATTTATACATACAAGGCGCATTTAATATGCGCGTCCGGTGAGTGCGCATTTCATTTCCACCTCCACCCGGACAACGAAGTCACCTTTGATTATTCTATTTTTCTCATCCTGAATTATTTATATTTATGGGACTGCTCCTTATATTTATTCAATTTGGTTTATGATACTGGATTTTTATCTATTTAATTTATTGGCTACGAGTGCTGCACTTGCTATATTTAGAAGTAGTTATGTTGAGTTGTGTTAAGTCTTGACCACAGGAGAACTGCAAAAAAACCCCCAAACTATTTCTACACCTCCCATTCCTTTCTCTCCTTGTATCATCATATGCTGAGGGCTGTGATTGGCTAGACAGCAACAGTATCTGCCCACCCTTCTCCTGTCTCTGCCCACCCTTCTCCTGTATCTGCCCCCTTCTCCTGTGTCTGCCCACCCTTCTCCTGCATCTGCCCTCCCTTCTCCTGCGTCTGCCCACCCTTCTCCTGTATCTGCCCCCTTCTCCTGTATCTGCCCACCCTTCTCCTGCATCTGCCCTCCTTTCTCCTGCGTCTGCCCACCCTTCTTCTGTGTCTGCCCCCTTCTCCTGTGTCTGCCCTCCCTTCTCCTGTGTCTGCCCTCCCTTCTCCTGTGTCTGCCCACCCTTTTCCTGCGTCTGCCCACCCTTCTCCTGCATCTGCCCACCCTTCTCCTGTGTCTGCCCACCCTTCCCCTGCATCTGCCCCCTTCTCCTGCATCTGCCCACCCTTCTCCTGCATCTGCCCACCCTTCTCCTGCGTCTGCCCTCCCTTCTCCTGCGTCTGCCCACCCTTCTCCTGTGTCTGCCCCCTTCTCCTGTTTCTGCTCTCCCTTCTCCTGTGTCTGCCCTCCCTTCTCCTGTGTCTGCCCACCCTTCTCCTGTGTCTGCCCACTCTTCTCTTGTGTCTGCCCTCCCTTCTCCTGTGTCTGCCCCCTTCTCCTGCGTCTGCCCACCCTTTTCCTGCATCTGCCCACCCTTCTCCTGCGTCTGCACACCCTTCTCCTGCGTCTGCCCTCCCTTCTCCTGCGTCTGCCCTCCCTTCTCCTGTGTCTGCCCACCCTTTTCCTGCATCTGCCCACCCTTTTCCTGCATCTGCCCACCCTTCTCCTGCATCTGCCCACCCTTCTCCTGTGTCTGCCCTCCCTTCTCCTGTGTCTGCCCCCTTCTCCTGTGTCTGCCCCCTTCTCCTGTGTCTGCCCACCCTTTTCCTGCATCTGCCCACCCTTCTCCTGTGTCTGCCCACCCTTCTCCTGTGTCTGCCCACCCTTTTCCCGCATCTGCCCACCCTTTTCCTGCATCTGCCCACCCTTCTCCTGTGTCTGCACCTTTATCTGGTGTCTGCCCACCCTTCTCCTGTGTCTGTCCAACCTTCTCTGTATCTGCACCCTTCTCCTGTGCCTACACCCTTCTCTTGCATCTGCACCCATCTCCCTTTTCTGCTATTATATGAATGAATTTGTGAGCCACTGGAGTAAACAATCAGTGTCTTAGGTCGCTGGAATCCTTGCTCACCCTCATAAGATGTGTGCTATATGTAAAATCAATTAATAATGACCGCGCTCTAATACTACCGTGCCAATAAAATATGCATAAAAAAGTGTAACTAATTAATAATATATACTGTGAGAATATCAAATTATAAACTGCATCACCAAAATAAATCAAATTATATTCACACAATGTATCATCAAAAATAAAAAACATATATAAATAAAAAATATTTAAATGAATCCAATTGTGATAATTTTGCAATATAAATAACTAATTAAAAATAAATAAATTCATAAAGTCCAGTGTGCAAATTGTGCAAAAAAAATATATATAGCTCAGCAGAAGAAAAAAAAGTGCAAAAAAAATCTATAAAGTTCAGCAGAGGAAAAAAATGATAGCAATATACTCTCCTTTCAAGCTACTTATGGTTGTTTAGCTGGGATCATGCGGCTTCACTTCTGAGCCTGTATAGGTATAAGGATTTCTCCCTCCTAGAGCCTCTCCTCACTCCAATGCTCAATGGATCCTCATATGACCCATAGGAAAAAAGGAATGAGAATATGGTGTCTTATCCAAGGTATGTAAAAACTATCTTTAATATGCTCCCATAATGCACTCACATTATTCAAATAGTAAACACGCCTGTAATGCAATTAAACTGCAGATTGCGGTGAGGATCAGCCTCGTGGGAGTGTTATCACACTCCGTCAGTACTCGCCGTAATGATGGTCAGATGCGTGGTGACGTCACTGCCCCTCCCCAACGCGTTGCGCCACTGGGAAAACGTAGCTTCGTCTGGGGGATGTAGTAAGACAATCACCAGATCTCAACTCTTTATATACTATTAGGTGCCATTTTATTGTAGCTCTACTGGGCGCAGCCATGTTTTTGGGGTCAGACTGATCAGGAATCAACTCTATTTCTGTATCTATTTTGTTACTATTTAATTACAGTGTGTCACAGTGGTCTGCGGCTTTAGTGACGGAGTGCACACTAATACCAAGGGCCGATCCAATGGATACAAAATATATGTAAATACATATAGTTACAATTCTATATTTACAGGAAATGTTTCTATCTATATATAATCTGTAATTGTTCAATTTATGCATTAGTGTGTGAATACATATATAATAAATATGAATAATAATTAAACTAATAAATATAAATACATCAATTTATTACATAATCCTTGTGTTAAAAAATGATTACTTTTATTGATATTAATTCTTATTAAAAATAAAAATAAAATATAATGTGTGTAAAAAATTAATTATAATATAAAAAATGATAATTAATATATTTAATACTAATCTCCCTCTTATTATTAATTACCATATATTACCCCCTTTACATTAGTAAAAATCTAATTAATTCTTTATGCACTAACCAAAAATATCTCCTGGAGTGTGTTAATATGTGCATTCTATCAGTGCCAGACAGTTGGGTGATCATGCATGGGTTTTAAAATTGTACCCACGGTTTTCATTCCCAACTTAATATTTATTTAGCCATTCTAGTCTTTTAACTAAAATTAGTGGTCACTCAGAAAACATGACAGGTCAAATTCTTTATTCAGGCCATTTGGGGCTAGGCAATTCATTTCATGAATCCAATATGAATTCTTTCTTACTGATTTCTCTGACTAAATTATCTCCTCTCCAATGAGTATTGTGTCTTTCAAAACCCCAGAATTGCAAACCTTCAACTTGTTGTTTATGGAATTGACGGAAATGTAACGATACGTTATGGTATTTATATCCTTTGATGATATTATGGACATGTTCTTTGATACGTTTTTTGAGTAATCTTTTGGTTCTTCCAATATAAATTTTGTTACAAGGGCATTTAAGAGCATATACTACTCCTTTCGTATCGCATGATATGAACTGTTTGATCCTATATATGTTTCCATTGATAGGATTTGCAAATTCCACTCTATGTTTTGGATTATTTTTTGCTCTCATACAACTATAACATCTACCACATTTGTAAAATCCTGTTCCTTGAAAAAACGTAGAGTTTTTATTTTTAATTGGTGGATTTAATACATTCTTAACAACTTTATCCCGAATGTTAGGGGCCTTCTTATATATATATCTAGGTTTTTCTGCTAATACGTTTTTCAAGTCTTTATCTAATTTCAATACGTCCCAATGTTTGTTAACTATTTTTTGTATTTCTCTATATTGCTTATTATATGGCATAATCATGGCTATTGCATTGCCCTCATCTTTTTTCTTAGATTGTAACTCTCTTAATAAGTGATTTCTGTTCAGTGTCTCAATTTTGAGTCCACTTAAAGTCTTGGTCATAAGAACGTGTCCAGTGACAAGTAAGGATTCAAAGTTGGTGATCCGTGTGGAAACGGCTGAAAAACGCACTCACCAGAAAAAAGACACATAAACGCAGTGTGCATCTAGAGCTCATGGATCCTCAATCCAGAAGGGAATAAAGCTGGTCCGGTCACAGGAAAAATGGATCCCTCCTCTATGGATGCAGCAACAGATCCTCCTCTTCCCAGTTAGGTGTAGGATTCCAAGATCAGGGTTCTGCAAGCAAAAAGCTCCTCAAGGGAGTTTAGGGAAGGACACCCATAGTGTAGTAGATTATAAAAAAGCAGCTTTATTAAAGAAAAAGTAGCATCCAATTCAAAGTAGGCAGGTATCATCAAGATGTGTCAGCAAGACAAACTAACCCTGACACTCTGAATGATGGCCGCCGGGCCTCCACGTGGCTCCGGCGGTGTAGCGTCTCGACGTCCAGGCTCCTCCTTTCCTCCTAAGTATATATCGGTTGCTTAGAGTGCTTAGCCGCTTTCAGGACTAGCGCTCACTGTTTTTTTCCCTATTTGAGTGTCTCAATTTTGTTTCTTTCTTCTTCTATTATTTTTTTCTTGTACCCTTTTCAATGAATCTCTTCACCAGAATATTGCTCTGTTCTCGATAATCTATTATGCTAGTACAATTTCGTCTTAATCTCATGAATTGTCCTCTTGGTATGTTCCTAATCCATGGTCTATAATGGCAACTATGGGTGGGAATATAAGCATTTCTATCCGTTGGTTTGAAATAATTTTTAGTATGAATGCATGATCCTTCTTTAATTAACCAGATATCCAGAAAATGAATCGCTTTGTTACTGATATTCCAACTTAATGTTATATTATGGTCGTTATTATTTAAATCCTTATAGAAGTTGGTTAATGAATTTTCATCTCCATTCCAAAGTATTACTAGATCGTCTATAAATCTATGATATAATTTTAATTCTTGTCTCTGGTTGTGAAATATTGTTTCTTCCTCCCATTTTGCCATATAAAGATTGGCTATACTGGGGGCAAAACGAGCCCCCATAGCCACTCCTTTTACCTGTAAGTAATAAGTGTTTGAATACCAGAAATAATTATGGTTCAAACAAAATGTTAAACATTTAATTAGATATTTTTGTTGTTTTTTATGTAATGTGGAGTATTTTCTGAGGTCCCATTCTGCCGCTTTAATTGCTCCTTCATGGTTTATGTTTGTATATAACGAGGACACATCTGCTGTACTTAGTAAGATATTTTCATTGAGGTGTAAATTCTGCATTAATTGGATGATATGTCGAGTGTCCTTTAAATAAGCCTTAGTTTGTGCAACCAAAGTATAGATCAATATACTCTCCCATTCTGGCTGTGAGTGAATCAGTGCCATCGATAATTGGTCTTATTGGTGGATTTAGAGGGTCTTTATGGATTTTGGGTACTGAATAAACTATAGGTAATTTGCATGTTGATGGCACTAGAAATTTAGTTTCTTTATCATTCAATATATGCTTCTTATTTCCATAATTCACTAATTTTATTAATTCATTTTTATATGTTCTTAGTGGATTGGTATTCAACACCTGATATGTATTGGTGTCGCTTAACATAACATTCAAAGAATTTTCATAAAAAGTTTTGGACAACACTACAATGCCCCCACCCTTGTCAGCTGGTCTAACTACTATATTTTTCCTTTCATTAAGGCTTTTGATGCCTTTTTTTAGACGCATATCTTCCCTGCATTTTTGTACATTCAGTTTGTCTAAATCTTTTGTGACCAGTTTTTTAAAAATATCGATGTATGTACTGTCACTATTTTTAGGGTTAAATGTGGATTTATTTTTTAGATTGCTATGTTGAGTATTAGTTGTTATATTAGAGTAATTTTGTTCTATACGGTTTTGAGCATAATATTTTTTAATATTTAGTTTTCTGACTAATTTCTGTAAACTAATATATGTTTCAAATTTGTTTAGTCCTTTTTTGTTTAGTCCTTTTTTAGGGGCAAATTTAAGGCCATGATCTAATACATAAATTTCTTCCTGTTTGAGAGGAGTACCACTTAAATTAACTATCCCTTCTCCTATTGGTTTCTTCTCCTTTTTTTGTTTATGTTTTCTTCCTCCTCTACTTCCTCTCTCTCTCCATTTTCTCTGTTGTGTTTCTTTGTGTTGGGATTTTGGCTCCATTCTAAAAAAGGGTTGGGTAGTGGTGTGTAAGAATCTTCCGATTCTAAAGGCGAATATCTATTCTGTACTGGAATACTGTAAGATTGGGGTGTGTATGTACTTTAGTTGGTAGATTGATTGTAATGTACATTCTTACGTTCTGGTGACTATTCTTTTCTATAATCATTTCTAAATTCATCTCTGTACTCATCTCTATATTCAGGCCTATAAGGTCTCCCTTGGTTGTAGTAATTATGTGGGCCTCTATTATGATATCCTCTATTTCTGTTATTATAATAGGGTCTTCCTCTTGATTGGAAATAAGGCGGTGGGGGTCTATTCTGGTAATATTCTGCACCCTTCTCCTGTGTCCTCCCACCTTTTTCCTTTGTCTGCCCACCCTATCCTGTGTCTGCCCTCCCTTCTCCTATGCCTGCACTCTTCTCCTATGTCTGCTCACCCTTCTCCTGTGTCTATCCACCTTTCTCCTGTGTCTGCCCACCCTTTTCCTATCTCTGCACCCTCCTCCTGTATCTGCACCCTTCTGTGTCTGTTTCCTGAGTCCGCACCGTTCTGTGTCTGCCCATCCTTCTTCTGTGTCTGTCTACCCTGCTCCTGTGTCTGCACCTTTCTCCGATGTCTACCCAACCTTCTCCTGTGTCTGTCCAACCTTCTCTGTATCTGCACCCTTCTCCTGTGCCTACACCCTTCTCCTGCATCTGCACCAATCTCCCTTTTCTGCACCCTTCTTCTGTGTCTGCCCACCTTTTTCCTTTGTCTGCCCACCCTATCCTGTCTCTGCCAACCCTTCTCCTGTGCCTGCACCCTTCTCCTATGGCTGCCCACCCTTCTCCTGTATCTATCCACCTTTCTCCTGTGTCTGCCCACCCTTTTCCTGTCTCTGCACCCTCCTCCTGTATCTGCACCCTTCTGTGTCTGCTTCCTGAGTCCGTACCGTTCTGTGTCTGCCCACCCTTCTTCTGTGTCTGTCTACCATGCTCCTGTGTCTGCCCACCTGTTTTCTGTGGCTGTCCATCCTTCCCCTGTGTCTGCCCACCTGTTTGCTGTGGCTGTCCATCCTTCTCCTGTGTCTGCCCACCTGTTTGCTGTGGCTGTCCATCCTTCTCCTGTGGCTACCCATCCTCCTCCTGTATCAGCGTGTATTTCTGTCTGGTGAGCGGATGTCACTGCCATGAAGCTCTTTGTTCTGGAATTTTCTGTTATAATGTAACCAATGGGCACCAGTGCTTGAGTTATCTCCTTGTAAAAGCTCTACCAATGCAGACTACTAGAAGCTGTTTTAGAACATATTGTGCAGATTTGGTCCACCATTTTCAGAAAGTTGATCCAGAGCAATGATATGCAGCTGAAGCACGTCCATGTAGCCAGGGCCAGATTATGGGCAACATGGGCCAGGTGCTGAGAATTTTGGTGTTTTTTTTTGGTGGGCCTTGGATTATGAAGCTCCTTGCCTTGCATGCTACATTAAACATGTCTCTACAGCTTTGACTTCCTTAACCACCATTTGTGCCCAGGCACTTCTTCCCTTACCACCCGGGACCCCTTCCCTCACTATCTACTGTGCCTGAAGCCCCCCTTGCCTTACCACCCACCGCACCTGCAGCCCTCTTCTCTTACCTCCCACTACGCCTGGGTCCCTTTCTCTTACCACCGACTTTGCCTGTAGCCCCCCTTGCCTTACCACCCACTGCACTTGTAGCCCACTTCCCTCATCCACCATACCTGGGCCCCCCATCCCTCACTATCCACCATGCCTAGGCCCAGCTTCCCTTACCACCTACCGTGCCTGCAGCCCCCCTTTACTTACCACCCACCAGCCTGCATCCCCTTCCCTCATCATCTACCATGTATGTAGCCTTTTTCTTTTACCATTAAGCCTGCAGCTCCCCTCAACACTGTACTGCACTGCACACACCACCCCTTCTTTTTTTTTACCACCACAGCTGGGCTACCCCTTTACCATTGAGGGTATAGATATAATTTTCAGTAGTAACTAGATATTACCTGTAAGGCTGTCTTTGAACATCTTCCCTTGATCACCACCAGTGGAATTAGGGCAGACCTACTATATATTGTATACAGAAAACACTGGGTCCGTATATGAGTAGAAAAATAGAATTCCTATCTGTTTTCCCTTCTTTCTTCCACACAATTGCTCCATTGACTAACTGCTGAAATCCGAGTGTAAATCTCACCTGTCTCCACTAGCCATGTGGGCTTCAAGAGGAGCTGCTACCATCAGACAGTGTGGCTGTGTACATTCTTCACCCTCTTCTCTGCTCTCAAAGGAATGTGCAGGGCAGGGAAGATGTAGTGCAGTCGTTAGAAGATTGCTGTCACACGTGAACACAGAAGTCAAGCTTCTGTATATAGAAGTGACAGTAGCCAGCGGCCAGCAAAGGGCTGGCTGAAAAAAGCCCTAGTTCCGGGGAAGCGGTGCTGTCAGATGCTGTCAGCGGGGTTCGGGCTGCTGTTGCTCAGTGTGTCAGGCTGATATTAAGGTAGTGCCGGGAGTTGCAGCTCTAAAATGTGGAATAGACTCCCTCAAGAGTTGGTTCTGGCCAGCTCAGCAGATTGTTTTAAGAAAGGCCTGAATTGTTTCCTAAAAGCACATAATAAAGCTGGATACAAATATTTATAGGTAAAGTTGACCCAGGGAACATCTGATTACCTCTCGGGAGATCAGGAAGGAATTTTCTTTCCCCTCGTTGGAGCAAATTGGATCATGCTTTATTGGTATTTTTTTTTGCCTTCTTCTGGATCAATTCTGGATAAAGGACTGTGTATAGAGAGGTTTTCTATGTGTGTGTGTGCGTGTGTGTGCGCATTTTTTTTTCTGTTGGTTGGTCTGGATGGACTTGTGTCTTTGTCAACCAAATTTCACTAACACTGAGAGGGTCCTAAAGGGGCATTAAATACCAGGAGTGCATTACATACAGAATGCAGAGTTTGGTGGGGTTACATACAGAGTGCAGAGTTCAGGGATGAGTTACATACAGAGTGCAGAGTTCGGTGGGGTTACATGCAGAGTGCAGAGTTTAGGGGTGAGTTATGTACAGAGCGCAGAGTTCAGGGATGAGTTACATACAGAGTGCAGAGTTCGGTGGGGTTACATACTGAGTGCAGAGTTTAGGGGTGAGTTACGTACAGAATGCAGAGTTCAGGGGTGAGTTATGTACAGAGTGCAGAGTTCAGGGGTGAGTTATGTACAGAGTGCAGAGTTCAGGGGTGAGTTATGTACAGAGTGCAGAGTTCAGGGGTGAGTTACGTACAGAGTGCAGAGTTCAGGGGTGAGTTACGTACAGAGTGCAGAGTTCAGGGGTGAGTTACGTACAGAGTGCAGAGTTCAGGGGTGAGTTACGTACAGAGTGCAGAGTTCAGGGGTGAATTACGTACAGAGCGCAGAGTTCAGAGGTGAGATATGTTCCGAGTGCAGAGTTCAGGGGTGAGTTACGTACAGAGCGCAGAGTTCAGGGGTGAGTTACGTACAGAGTGCAGAATTCAGGGGTGAGTTACGTACAGAATGCAGAGTTCAGGGGTGAGTTACGTACAGAGTGCAGAGTTCGGGGGTGAGTTATGTACAGAGTGCAGAGTTCAGTGATGCAGTGCATACAGAGTGCAGAGTTCAGGGGTGAGTTACGTACAGAGTGCAGAGTTCAGGCGTGAGTTACGTACAGAGTGCAGAGTTCGGTGGGGTTACATACAGAGTGCAGAGTTCAGGGGTGAGTTACGTACAGAGTGC
Organism: Staurois parvus; assembly: GCF_062004578.1. Classification (NCBI taxonomy): domain Eukaryota; kingdom Metazoa; phylum Chordata; class Amphibia; order Anura; family Ranidae; genus Staurois; species Staurois parvus. The sequence continues at coordinate 4,452,112 of NW_028317969.1, forward strand.
AGACTTCAGGGGTGAGTTACGTACAGAGTGCAGAGTTCAGGGGTGAGTTACGTACAGAGTGCAGAGTTCAGGGGTGAGTTACGTACAGAGTGCAGAGTTCAGGGGTGAATTACGTACAGAGCGCAGAGTTCAGAGGTGAGATATGTTCCGAGTGCAGAGTTCAGGGGTGAGTTACGTACAGAGCGCAGAGTTCAGGGGTGAGTTACGTACAGAGTGCAGAATTCAGGGGTGAGTTACGTACAGAATGCAGAGTTCAGGGGTGAGTTACGTACAGAGTGCAGAGTTCGGGGGTGAGTTATGTACAGAGTGCAGAGTTCAGTGATGCAGTGCATACAGAGTGCAGAGTTCAGGGGTGAGTTACGTACAGAGTGCAGAGTTCAGTGATGCAGTGCATACAAAGTGCAGAGTTCAGGGGTGAGTTACATACAGAGTGCAGAGTTTAGGGGTGAGTTACGTACAGAGTGCAGAGTTCAGGGGTGAGTTACGTACAGAGTGCAGAGTTCAGGGGTGAGTTACGTACAGAGTGCAGAGTTCAGGGGTGAGTTACGTACAGAGTGCAGAGTTCAGGGGTGAGTTACGTACAGAGTGCAGAGTTCAGGGGTGAGTTACGTACAGAATGCAGAGTTCAGGGGTGAGTTACGTACAGAGTGCAGAGTTCAGTGATGCAGTGCATACAGAGTGCAGAGTTCAGGGGTGAGTTACGTACAGAGTGCAGAGTTCAGTGATGCAGTGCATACAGAGTGCAGAGTTCACGGGTGAGTTATGTACAGAGTGCAGAGTTCAGGGGTGAGTTACGGACAGAGCACAGAGTTCAGGGGTGAGTTATGTACAGAGTGCAGAGTTCAGGGGTGAGTTACGGACAGAGCACAGAGTTCAGGGGTGAGTTATGTACAGAGTGCAGAGTTCAGGGGTGAGTTACGTACAGAGCGCAGAGTTCAGGGGTGAGTTACATACAGAGTGCAGAGTTCAGGGGTGAGTTACGTACAGAGCGCAGAGTTTAGGGGTGAGTTACGTACAGAGCGCAGAGTTCAGGGGTGAGTTACGTATAGAGCGAAGAGTTCAGGGGTGAGTTACGTACAGAATGCAGAGTTCAGGGGTGAGTTACGTACAGAGTGCAGAGTTCAGGGGTGAGTTACGTACAGACGCAGAGTTCCGGAGTGAGTTATGTACAGAATGTAGAGTTCAGGGGTGAGTTACGTACAGAGTGCAGAGTTCAGGGGTGAGTTACGTACAGAGTGCAGAGTTCAGGGGTGAGTTACGTACAGAGTGCAGAGTTCAGGGGTGAGTTACGTACATAATGCAGAGTTCAGGGGTGAGTTACGTACAGAGTGCAGAGTTCAGGGGTGAGTTACGTACATAATGCAGAGTTCAGGGGTGAGTTACGTACAGACGCAGAGTTCCGGAGTGAGTTATGTACAGAATGTAGAGTTCAGGGGTGAGTTACGTACAGAGTGCAGAGTTCAGGGGTGAGTTACATACAGAGTGCAGAGTTCAGGGGTGAGTTACGTACAGAGTGCAGAGTTCAGGGGTGAGTTACGTACAGAGTGCAGAGTTCAGGCGTGAGTTACGTACAGAGTGCAGAGTTCAGGCGTGAGTTACGTACAGAGTGCAGAGTTCAGGGGTGAGTTACGTACAGAGCGCAGAGTTCAGGGATTCAGTGCCTACAGAGTGCAGAGTTCAACCTTCTTTCACAGCTGCTTACCTCTGCATCCCCACCCACATCTCACATTCTCCCCTCTTCTACTCAGACAACAAACCCCCCCCCCAAAAAAACCCACCAAAAAAAACACAAAAAAAGAGCAGGCTAGATGAACCACTCAGTCTTTTTCTGCTGTTCCTTTTCTGTTTCTCTTCTTCTCTATTACCTTCCCGCACACTGTCGGTGGCTCCGCCTCTCTCATTTGCAGGCAGAGCATCCAGTGGGGGTGTTGGCATCTGCACTGCATCTCAGGCACCTGCATCTTCCTTGTCCCCATCCTGCACTCAATTGAAGCTTCTTAGGAGGTCAGATCTGTGGGATGAAGTGGGAGACAAGCTGTCACATGTAAACAAAGAAGCCAGACTTTTATGTTTACAAGTGATAATGGTGAGCTGAGCTGAGTGAAAGGTCGTGGAACTGAGTTCCACCAGGTTTTAGCTAGAAGAAAAACCTGTGTGAAACAAATCAATTAAAGGTGGGGTGTTGCATGTAATGATTCAAAGAAATCTAAAGGAGGTCTGTTTATGATACACATTGCTTTTGCAATTAAAATGTCATTGAGTTAAGGTTTAGATCTACTTTAAACTGGACTTCCACCATTGCAAATTTCCCTACTCCTTGACTGACTGGAATAGTAAAGTCATTATAGAAAGAATACTGCAAAGCTATTTTTTGCTGATCTGCAGAGTTTTGAAGGTGTCATTTATCAAATCCGCCCAGTTGTCACAATCACAGAACAATATGTAAATACAATCAGTACATTGCAGATCTGAGGATGACTCACAAATATAGGCGATAGGAAAAGATGTTATGAATCATATACTGCAAATGGTCGTCAAGAAACTCCATTATGACATTAATATCTTTACCTTGCTGTTCCTCTATAGTGGCCTTTCTCAACTTTTTTTTTTATCCTCGAGGAACTCTTGAAAAAATGTTAAGATCTCGAGGAACCTCTTGGTACATTAGTATGTTATGTAAGTTGTAGATAGGGCAGTAAAGTTGTAGATATAAAAGTAAATAAAATAATTAATGGCAATCATTGCAGCTCATGATTTGGCCCAGAGAACAAAGGAGTTTACGAGTTCTACACATATTATCACACAGTAAGATATGGGGCTAACAATAGCAAAGAAGAAAAAAATGCCCTGATTGCCAGAACCCAGGACCTCTACAGTGCCTGGTGATGTCTCTTCTCGCTAAGCTACCTGGGATGTTGGACAGTTCACTGGACAATCTTGCCTTGGCCCTTGTTTCTCTTGAATCTTAAACCCTTTGCTCTTCCCACAAACTTCCTATTTTAGCCATGCCTTTGCACTTCCTATTTGCCAGATTATTGTGTTCTCTCTAACCTATGTCATCCATATCTCCGTGACCACTTGTTATCAACCTCTGGCTTGTTTACTGACTACACTTCTGCTTGATCCCTACCTGCTAAATCTGTTACTGGACCCTGGATTGCTCACCTTTTGATGGAGCAATCCTGAGGACCACACCTTGGTACTAGCATGCAGCAAAACCATCAGGAGCTGTGGTGGACACTGGTTAGTGCTTAGACCTGTGGACCTCGGGTGAGCCCATGCCATCCACCAGGATGACCTGATTGTGCACTTATCCAGCTTGTTGGTTTGAGACTCTCTACTGCTATAACTATTGGTCTCTGTGCCTGAACCCTGACCATGACACTGGTGTGAGGAGAAAATGCTCATGGGGTGGTAGTTTCACTAGAAGGAAAAATGCTTTGGAGTCAATGGGAGGAAAATTGCCTTGGTGTCCATGTGTCCTGGCTGGTATTACAGCCACCATCATACTCAAGCATATCACAAAAATACAAAACAGTATTATTAATGCTTTACTTGTCTTGGCTTTGATGCAAGGTGTGAGAAATCTGCAGGATCCTCTGCAGTCTGCTGCCTTGGGATCGCAGAGTGAATCCCACCCTAAAACAGCCTCAGCTGTTAGAATAGGCGAGCCACTCTATGGTTTGCTTTCTCTGCACAAATAAACATAAATGGGACTATAGAGTAATCTTTATGAAAGTGTACCTGGATACCCAGTGTACGCCAACAGTAGAATAGTGCCTGCATATACTGTACCTTCTGTTATCTCCAACAGCCAGGAGCACTGAAAACTGTTTCTGCTACAAGCAGATTGTGTTTGCAGCCTCCCAGCTCCCCTCCTTGCATTCATTCCACTGACATGGACACCAAGGGAGTTTTCCTCCCATTAACACCAGTAAGGCTAGGGAATTTTTTTCCCATCCCAGTGACACCGTCACACAGATGAGCAGCCCTTTTTGACCCATGTCTCGCAGTATGGTGTCAGGGACCAAAATTAAAGGCTGCCAGGGTCCAGGTCTAGAGGACATCAGGCGCAGGAACTTAAGCCATCAGGGGCCAGAACTAAAGGCCATTGGGCAAGAACTAGAGGTAATCAGGGGTCAGAACTAAAGGCCGTCGGGTGAGAGCTAGAGGTCATCAGGGGTCAGAACTAGAGGTCAATAGGGCCAGAAAAAGTTAGCAGCTGATGGGGTAGAACTAAAGGCCATCAGGGAACAGAACTAGGGATCACTGGGGGCCGGGCCGGATCATGGGACAAAAATAGAAGTCATCAGGAGCCAGAACTAGGCGTCATCAGGGGCCAGAACTAGAGGTCATCAGAGGCCAAAAGCAAAGCATTGAGCAAAAATTGGTCTGTCAATTTGTGGTAAACTGTAAGGTTAACAGTGAATATGAAACCTCAATGCACTATTTAATTGGGCAACTATGTGGCAAATGAGGTTTAATGTTGATAAATGTAAGGTTTTGCACTTGGGGGCTAAGAATATGCATGCATCATACATACTAGGAGGCGTACAACTGGGGGAATCAATGGTGGAGAAGGATCTGGGGGTTCTGGTAGATCACAAGCTTAATGCTAAGCTGCGGTTTCTAAAGTGAGCAAAATCCTCTCTTGTATTAACAGAGGTATAGACTCCAGAGAGAGAGATATCATATTACCCCGGTACAAATCTTTAGTAAGACCTCATCTGGAATATGCAGTCCAGTTTTGAGCACCAATTCACAAAAAGAACATTGGGGAACTGGAGAAAGTACAGAGAAGAGCAACCAAACTGATAAGAGGCATGGAGGAGCTCAGCTATGAGGAAAGATTAGAGGAACTGAATGTATTCTCTCTTGAGAAGAGAAGATTAAGGGGGATATGATCTCCATGTATAATACATAAGGAGGGATAAGATCTCCATGTATAATACATAAGGGGGGATATGATCACCATGTATAATACATAAGGGGGATATGATCACCATGTATAACACATAAGGGGGGATAAGATCACCATGTATAATACATAAGGGGGGATAAGATCACCATGTATAATACATAAGGGGGGATATGATCTCCATGTATAATACATAAGGGGGATATGATCTCCATGTATAATACATAAGGGGGGATATGATCAACATGTATAATACATAAGGGGGGATATGATCTCCATGTATAATACATAAGGGGGGATATGATCACCATGTATAATACATAAGGGGGGATATGATCTCCATGTATAATACGTAAGGGGGGATATGATCTCCATGTATAATACATAAGGGGGGATATGATCAACATGTATAATACATAAGGGGGGATATGATCACCATGTATAATACATAAGGGGGGATATGATCTCCATGTATAATACGTAAGGGGGGATATGATTTCCATGTATAATACATAAGGAGGGATATGATCTCCATGTATAATACATAAGGGGGGATATGATCAACATGTATAATACATAAGGGGGGATATGATCACCATGTATAATACATAAGGGGGGATATGATCTCCATGTATAATACATAAGGGGGGATATGATCTCCATGTATAATACATAAGGGGGGATATGATCTCCATGTATAATACATAAGGGGGGGATATGATCTCCATGTATAATACATAAGGGGGGGATATGATCACCTTGTATAATACATAAGGGGGGATATGATCTCCATGTATAATACATAAGGGGGATATGATCTCCATGTATAAATACATAAGGGGGGATATGATCTCCATGTACAGTTGTGTCCAAAATTATTCAACCCCCAATGCTGTAAAGGGGTTTAGGGACTATAGTGTACATTTGGAATTGTATTCAGAATCAAATCCTACAAGGACGTTGTAACTACCCAAATGCAACTAAAATGACATCAATTGTTTATGTAATACAGTAGTAAATGGTTCTTATGTGGTTTCTTCATTGCCACAATTATTCAACCCCTTAAAGACTACCACTCTGAAGAACAGAGGTTCATACAGGTGCTTTCCATCAGGTATTGAAAACACCTGTGGATGTCACCGAGCAGCAATCAAGCATAATAAGCACCAATTAGGCAGCTTTAAAATGACTGTGATACTCAGCTCCTTCTAGACATTTACTGGTGTGGTTACAAACATGGTGAAGGCAAGAGAATGGTCCAGGAAGACAAGAGAAGAGGTGATTTCTCTTCACAGGAAGGGCAATGGCTATAAGAAGATTGCAAAGATGTTAAACATACCAAGAGACACCTTAGGAAGCATCATTCGCAAATTCAAGGCAAAGGGCACTGTTGAAACGCTACCTGGTCGTGGCAGAAAGAAGATGCTGACTTCGACTGCTGTGCGCTACCTGAAGCGTAGAGTGGAGAGAAGTCCCCGTGTGACTGCTGAGGAACTGAGAAAAGATTTGTCAGATGTGGGTACAGAAGTTTCAGCCCAGACAATAAGACGCACACTGCGTAATGAAGGCCTCCGTGCCAGAACTCCCAGGCGTACCCCCTTGCTGTCTCCAAAGAATAAGAAGAGTCGACTGCAGTATGCCAAAAGCCATGTGGACAAACCACAAAAGTTGTGGGATAGTGTTCTGTGGACTGATGAAACAAAATTAGAACTGTTTGGGCCCATGGATCAACGCTATGTTTGGAGGAGGAAGAACAAGGCCTATGATGAAAAGAACACCTTGCCTACTGTGAAGCATGGTGGAGGGTCAATCATGCTTTGGGGCTGTTTTGCTTCTGCAGGTACAGGGAAGCTTCAGCGTGTGCAAGGTACCATGAATTCTCTTCAGTACCAGGAGATATTGGATGGAAACGTGATGCAGTCCGTCACACACCTGAGGCTTGGGAGACGTTGGACCTTTCAACAGGACAATGATCCCAAGCATACCTCCAAGTCCACTAGAGCATGGTTGCAGAGGAAAGGCTGGAACATTTTGGAGTGGCCATCGCAGTCACCAGACTTAAATCCGATTGAGAACCTCTGGTGGGACTTAAAGAAAGCAGTTGCAGTGCGCAAGCCTAAGAATGTGACTGAACTGGAGGCCTTTGCCCATGAAGAATGGGCGAAGATACCCGTAGATCGCTGCAAGACACTTGTGTCAAGCTATGCTTCACGTTTAAAAGCTGTTATAACTGTAAAAGGATGCTGTACTAAGTACTAAGATTGAATGTCACTTGGGGGTTGAATAAAACTGATAATGCTGTGAGCACAGAAAAGACATTTGTGGTTATTTCATTATAACTGTTATGTTATATTTGTCTGACCTACAAGTGCCTCTTTAATGTAAATGTAAGCAAGATGACTGAATGATCAAAAGCAATGTCAAACTGGCCAAAACACTCAATTTCAGTGGGGGTTGAATAATTTTGGACACAACTGTATAATACATAAGGGGGGATATGATCTCCATGTATAATACATAAGGGAGGATATGATCTCCATGTATAATACATAAGGGGGATATGATCTCCATGTATAATACATAAGGGGGGATATGATCAACATGTATAATACATAAGGGGGGATATGATCTCCATGTATAATACATAAGGGGGGATATGATCACCATGTATAATACATAAGGGGGGATATGATCTCCATGTATAATACGTAAGGGGGGATATGATCTCCATGTATAATACATAAGGGGGGATATGATCAACATGTATAATACATAAGGGGGGATATGATCACCATGTAGAATACATAAGGGGGGATATGATCTCCATGTATAATACATAAGGGGGGATATGATCTCCATGTATAATACATAAGGGGGGATATGATCTCCATGTATAATACATAAGGGGGGAAATGATCCACATGTATAAATACATCAGTGGTTCATATAGTGAACTCGGTGTACAGCTATTCACCCTGAGGTCATCACAGAGGACAAGGGGGCACTCTTTACGTCTGAAGGAAAAGAAATGTAATCTCCAAACATGGAAAGATTTCTTCACAGTGAGAGCTGTGAAAATGTGGAATAGACTCCCTCAAAAGTTGGTTCTGGCCAGCTCAGTGGATTGCTTTAAAAAAGTCCTGGGTTCTTTCTTAGATACACAGAATATAACTGGATACTAACATTTATAGGTAAAGTTGATCCAGGGAATATCCGATTGCCTCTCGGGGGATCAGGAAGGATTTTTTTTTCCCAGCAGGAGCAAATTGGATCACGCTTTGTTGCGGTTTTTTTTTTGCCTTCCTTTGGATCATCTGTGGGTGTAGGATTATAACTTTTTTTTTTTTTAATATGGTTGAACTGGATGGACTTTTGTCTTTTTTCAGCCAGACTAACTATGTAACTATGCAAGTGGGTGGTTATAAATCTACTGCAATGGAGGCAAAACCTATGGGGACCTCTTGTGGAACCCCAGTTGAGAAACCCTGCTCTGTATGCTGGATTTAGCACTGAATCCATGTCACATAATTTGCAGTGTTCCTTTTATATCTTGTAAGGTTTGTCATGGCTTTCTCCACCTTGTCATAAATGTTTGTCATTAAAGAGGAACCCAAACTTTTCTATAGTTTTCAGTGGCAGAGCCATTTAGATCTCTAAATATAGCCTATACATTTAATCTCTATGCCTGTAGTATCTTGGGTGTTCTGTATGTAAATTAGCAGGTTCCTTAAACCAAAGATGATTTGTTGGCAGGGCCAGGCTCATTTTAGAGCATTGGGAGCCATGCTTTGTCTATACCTGCCAAAGCTATGCTCCACTATGGTTGGCACACAGGAACAATTGCTTTTATGGAACAATATATCTTTTTTTTATTCCTGATTCAGACTGGCTTAGCTATGACATGCCGTGGACCACACAGAGGTTCTCTTTTTGTATTCTTACAAACGTGTCTAATTGGTAGAAACATATAACTTCACCTATCTATATATTTCTGAATCTACTAAACATTAGGTAACATTGATCTATTTATTTTTTGTATCATAATTTCAAATTAGAACAGCCTTTGTCAACAGCAGTTCCTTCAGAGATAGCTAGGGATCCCTTGAGCAGTTACCATTATCTGCCTCTCAAATCAGTAGCTACTGACATCAGCGATCCTTTCTAGCCATCTGTAAGAGGGATTCTTCCCACTGATCTCCAATGTAAAGGACATTCTTCCCACTGATCACCAATATAAACAACATTCTTCCCACTGACTATAAATATAAGAGACAGTTTTCCCAAAGATCACCAATGTAGAGAACATTCTTCCCACTGACCACCAATGTAGGGAGCATTTTTCCCTCTGAGCACCAATGTAAGGGACATTCTTCCCACTGACCACCAATGCAAAGAACATTCTTCCCACTGACCACCAATGTAAGGAGCATTCTTCCCGCTGACCACCAATGTAAAGAACATTCTTCCCACTGATCATCAATGTAAGGAACATTCTTCCCACTGACTACCAATGTAAAGAACATTCTTCCCACTGATCACCAATATAAGGGACATTTTTCCCACTGAATACCAATGTAAAGAACATTCTTCCCACTGACCACCAATGTAAAGAACATTCTTCCCACTGACCACCAATGTAAAGAACATTCTTCCCACTGATCACCAATGTAAGGAGCATTCTTCCCACTGATCACCAATGTAAGGAGCATTCTTCTCACTGACCATCAATGTAAAGAACATTCTTCCCACTGATAACCAATATAAGGGACATTTTTCCCACTGACTACCAGTGTAAGGAGCATTCTTCCCACTGATCACCAATGTAAGGAGCATTCTTCCCACTGATCACCAATGTAAGGAACATTCTTCCCACTGGCCACCAATGTAAAGAACATTCTTCCCACTGATCACCAATGTAAGGAACATTCTTCCCACTAATCACCAATGTAAGAAGCATAATTTCCAATGACCACCAATGTAAGAATTCTTCCCACTGACCACCAATGTAAGAATTCTTCCCACTGACCACCAATGTATAGTTGGATATAGATATAGTAGTTATTAGTAGGGGTTCGTTGAGACCAGAAAGTTGTTTCAAGGTTTCCTTTGTGTTGAAAAGGTTGGCAAAAGCTGGTTTAGACTCAAAGGATGCTAGCAGCTAGTTGGGAAAGACAAATGCAGAAGATGAAAGCCAGTGTAATATTAGGAGCCTCTTAGCAAGCAGTTTATATAGCAGAGTTTCATGTTTGAACATCATGTTCCTTTGTTCGTAGAAACTTTGCATTTGACATGGAAAGTAAAGCAGAACAAGCTCATCAAGTGCATAATTTTCAATTAGGTTCTTTTTGGCCAGCAGATGTAAATATCCAATTTTACATTATTATGAGCGGTGCTTGACAGTGCATGAACCTGTAAAATTAGCAGTTGCCATGGAAAGCGCCAACTCATCATAACACAGGTATGTCCACTGAACACTCCAAACCAGCTTGCGGCATTTCACTGTGAGGCTGCTGTCTCTTTTTTGCCTCTCTTTAATCCCTCGTATCTCCTTATTGTCTTTCTTTCTCAATTTATTTATATACAATATATTGCCAAAAGTATTGGGCCAGCCCTACAAATCATTGGATTTAGGTGTTCCAATCACCTCCATGGCCACAGGTGTATAAAATCATCAACTAGGCATGCAGACTGCTTCTACAAACATTTGTGAAAGAATGGGTCGCTCTCAGGAGCTCAGTGACTCCAAGCGTGGTCCCGTGATAGGTTGTCACCTGTGCAATAAGTCCATCCGTGACATTTCCTGGCTACTAAATATTCCACAGTCAACTGTTAGTGGGATTATAACAAAGTGGAAGCATCTGGGAACAACAGCAACTCAGCCACCAAGTGGTAGGCCAAATGACAGAGCGGGGTCAGCGCATGCTGAAGCACACAGTGCGCAGAAGTCGCCAACTGTCTGCAGAGTCAATAGCTAAAGACCCCCAAACTTCATGTGACCTTCAGACAACAACAGTGTGTAGAGGGCTTCATGGAATGGGTTTCCATGGCCGAGCAGCTGCATCCAAGCCTTACATCACCAAGTGCAATGCAAAGTGTCGGATGCAGTGGTGTAAAGCACACCGCCACTGGACTCTAGAGCAGTGGAGACGTGTTCTCTGGAGTGACCAATCACGCTTCTCTGTCTGGCAATCCGATGGACATGTCTGGGTCTGGTGGTTGCCAGAAGAATGGTACTTGCCTGACTGCATTGTGCCAAGTGTAAATTTTGGTGGAGGGGGGATTACGGTGTGGGGTTGTTTTTCAGGGGTTGGGCTTGGCCCCCTAGTTCCAGTGAAGGGAACTCTTAAGGTATCAGCATACCAAGACATTTTGGACAATTTTATGCTCCCAACTTAGTGGGAACAGTTTGGGGATGGCCAATTTCTGTTCCAACATGACTGCGCACCAGTACACAAAGCAAGGTCCATAATGACATGGATGAGTGAGTTTGGGGTGGAGGAACTTGACTGGCCTGCACAGAGTCCTGACCTTAACCCCATAGAACACCTTTGGGATGAATTAGAGCGGAGACTGTGACCCAGGCCTTCTCATCCGACATCAGCACCTGACCTCACAAATGTGCTTCTGGAAGAATGGCCAAACATTCCCATAGACACCCTCCTAAACCTTGTGGACGGCCTTCCCAGAAGAGTTGAAGCTGTTATAGCTGCAAAGGGCGGGGCCAACTCAATATTGAACCCTACGGACTAAGACTGGGATGCCAATAAAGTTCATGTGCGTGGAAAGGCCGGCCGACCAATACTTTTGGCAGTTTAGTGTATGTATTTACCAAATCATACCTGTTCACTGAATAGGGGGAATTCAGGAAGTGTCAGCGGTGTGAATGCCTTATTTTAAATAGGTGGCAACATGGTGAACAGCAAAGTGGCCGCCCAGCAGTTTCCAGGACCACTGTGACGTCACCCTGCCTCCTTTCTTAAGTATGTGTCGTATGTACGTCAGATGTTTGTAACTCTATAGGACTGCCTGTACAATGAAATCCATTTAAAATGGGCTAGCTTAACCACTTGCCCCCCCCCCCCCACCCCGAAGATTTACCTCCTTCATGACCAGGCCATTTTTTGCTATATGGCGCTGTGTTACTTTAATTTACAATTGCGCGGTCATGCAACATTGTTTGTCATTTTTTTCCACAAATAGTGCTTTCTTTGGGTGGTATTCGGGTTTTTTATTTTTTGTGCTATAAACAAAATAAGACGGCCAATTTTGAAAAAAAAACAACTTTTTTTTACTTTTTGCTCTAAAACATATCCAAAAAATTTTTAAAAATATCTAATTTCTTCATAAATTTGGGTCAATATTTTTGGTAAAAAAAAAATCCCAATAAGCATATATTGATTGGTTTGTGCAAACGTTATAGCATCTACAAACTATAGGATATCTACTGGAATTTTTTACACCAATAATGGCGGCGATCGGCGACTTATAGTGGATTGCGATATTGTGGAGGACACTCTGACACTAACTGACACTTTGTGGGAACCAGTGACACTAATACAGTGATCAGTACTAAAAATATACACTGTAACTGTATTGATGCCATTGGCTGGGAAGGGGTTAAACGTAGGGTGATCAAAGGGTCAACTGTGTGCCTAACCAGTGTTTTTGTGTACACAGTGTGGTGATTTTTATGCAGGGTGAGAAAATCCAGCAGATCGTTGCAGACAGGACACAGCTCTGCCTTGTTTACATAGACAGAGCTGTGTCCTGCCACTCCTCTCGCCGATCAATGGGTTCCTGTGCTCATTCATTGGTCGGCACCCATTGATCAGCTTCCACTGTGACTAATCAGAGCAGAAGTGCCGCGCAGGGTTTCTTGCACGCACCCTTCACCAGGGAGTGCAAAATCATGTATGTATGCATGATATGGCACAGAACGGTCACAGTATATCTGCTATAGAGCGGTTGGCAAATGAATAAAGGATAACTTCACCTTTGGAACATGTTATATGTTCTTCCTGTATGTAGGGAGGAACATCACAGATTACTGTGAATGAATAGACTACAAGTACCATTTGGCACTGTAGCAGACAGACTTGTAGTTTCAATGGGCTGCGGGGGGGGGGGGGGGGGCGCTGAAGAGCACTTTCTTAGTCCACTGGCATATCCTCTGAAGGACGTCTGCAGGAGCCCATGTCTACTGTTCACAGGAACAATGCTTTCCTGGCAGAAAAAAAAAACGTAAATTATAGTTTCCATAAAGGTGAACCTATCGTTTAAGGTAGATCTACTTTCGCAATTACATGATTTTCTGCACTGATTCTCCCATGCCAAAAAAAAATCAGGGCAGTGACCCAAATAGAGAAGATTTTGGTATTTTCACACTACCAGCTGTATACTGCGGGAAACATCATTATGATTAAACTGGTAAACCCTTCAAATTACCCAGTGAAGTGACTGGCCTCAGGTAATACACAGAGATTAAATAAACCCACCTACATAAGTTGTACCTGTTTATCTGCTGTCTTCTCTTCTCTACATCTGTTCAAAGTCCTGAAGTTATTCAGCTTGTCTGAGATTTCAGAAAGCAGGGGGAGGGGAGCTGAAGTTACACTCTGCAGAGCTCAGCCCCCCCCCTTCACACAGCACTCAGGAACAGAGCTGAGGCTGTCAATCACAGGCTATGTGCTGGAGCTCCCTCCCCACTACCTTTTTTTTCTCTTGGTGTCAGGAAAACTCAGAAGTAATTCAAGCTGATAAGAGCTCATGTACACGGGGCATTTGGAAAACTCATCTGAACAATGGAAACTGACTGCTGGAAAACGTAGGTTACAAATGGCAATTTAGCCGCATTTGCATACCGTGTTTATGCGCGTTTATGTGCGTTTGCGTTTAGAAGCGTTTTTAAAAGATGACCTTAGGAGACCTTCCCAAATACCCAGAATGCACTGAAAAATAGCAAAACATTTACTATTTCAGACATGTTGAGAGGAATAGAGAGAGCAGAAGCAGAGAGCAGTATGTGTTGAGATGACCTGTCTTTTCTGGTTTTATTCACTATGGATCCCATCATGAGCATAATGCGGCACGTCCTACCATTGTTTCTTTCACGCGAAAACCTGGAACTGACTGCGCTGGTGTACCGAGTCCATTTGAATACATGGAAAACACTTTGCATGCATTTCTGATGAAGAAAAGAGGCTCTGGGCAGCATCTGGAAATGTAACAGTTAAAAAACACTTCTAAACGCAAATGCTTATAAACGTGATTTGCCGTGTTTAGCCGTGTTTTGCATTTGAAACGCTGATAAAATCTACTCCTGAACGCAAGTTTTCTGCGTTCTAAAAACGACTGTAAACTCAGATGCCTGTAAACGACTGTAAATGAAGATGTGTACATGGACACATAGGAAAACATTAGGGTGAGTTCAGGGGCTGCTAAAGGCTCATGTACACTGCAGCTGATAAACTCACGTTTAGGAGCTGTTCAGCGTTTTTTTCAGCAGCCCCTGAACTCACCCTAATGTTTTCCTATGTGTCCATGTACACATCTTCGTTTACAGTCGTTTACAGGCATCTGAGTTTACAGTCGTTTTTTGAACACAGAAAACTTGCGTTCAGGAGTAGATTTTATCAGCATTTCAAACGCAAAACACGGCTAAACACCTTTATAAGCGTTTGCGGTTGAATTTTTTTTTTTTAACTCTTCCAGTCCCCGATGCTGTCCTGAGCCTTTTTTAATCATGAAAAATGCATGCAACACGTTTTCAAGGTACTTAGATGGACAAAACACTGAACACAGGATGTTCCTACCAAGCTTGTCACACATTGTAATGACCAATTCACACCTCAGACCTCTCCCACCCTTGGAAACAAAAGATATGTTAATGACCATTCACACCTCAAATTCCTCATGAAGACCCCCTGCCAGGTGGCCTTAATGACTCCCTCCACCAGACACCTTTCCCACCCTTGGACACAAAAAATTTTTTAATGAGCAACTCACACCTAAAATAATCTCAACACATACTGTTGTCTCTGCTTCTACTCTCTGTATTTCTCTAAAACAGTCAGAAATAGTTAATAATGTACCACTTTTCAGTGCATTCTGGGCATTTGGGAGGTTCTACTGTGCTTATCTTTAAAAAATGCTTCTAAACACAAATGTGCATAAACACGGCTAAACGCGTCAAAACTGACATTTTTTAACCTACGTTTACCTGCTGTCAATTTCCAGCGTTCAAACGTGAGTTTATTAGCTGCAGTGTACATGAGCCCTTAGGCCCCATGTACACGGGACACTTCTGAACGATGGAAACTGACTGCTGGAAAGCGTAGGTTAAAAAACGTCTGTTTAGCCACGTTTGCATAACGCGTTTATGCGCGTTTGCATTTAGAAGCGTTTTTTAAAGATAAGCACAGGAGAACCTTCCAAATGCCCAGAATGCACTGAAAAGTGGTAAATTATTAACTATTTCAAAATGTTTCAGAGAAATACAAAGAGTAGAAGCAGAGACAGCAGTATGTGTTGGGATTATTTTAGGTGTGAGTTGCTCATTAACATTTCTTCTGTTTCCAAGGGTGGGAAAGGTGTCTGGTGGAGGGAGTCATTAAGGTCATATGGACAGGTGGTCTTCTTGAGGAATTTGAGGTGTGAATGGTCATTAACATATCTTTTGTTTCCAAGGGTGGGAGAGGTCTGAGGTGTGAATTGGTCATTACAATGTGTGACAAGCTTGGAAGGAACATCCTGTGTTCAGTGTTTTGTCCATCTAAGTACCTTGAAAACGCTTTACATGCATTTTTCATGATGAAAAAAGGCTCTGGACAGCATCGGGAACTGGAAGAGTTAAAAAAAATTTCAGACGCAAGCACTTATAAATGCGTTTACAAGCATTTTGCATTTGAAACGTTGATAAAAATCGACTGCTAAACGCAAGTTTTCTGTGTTCAAAAAAACGACTGTAAAATCAAATGCCTGTAAACGAAGATGTGTACATGGACACATTATTATTATTATACAGTATTTATAAAGCGCCAATAGTTCGCTCAGCGCTGTACATTACAAAGGGGGACAGAACATGTGACAGAACAATAACAATACAATGCAAAACATGAGGGGATTGAGGGCCCTGCTCTTTCGAGCTTACAATGTAGGAGGAAGGGGATGGTGGCACAGGAGGAGAAAGCTGTGGGGGATGGAGTGGTAGGAAGAGTGGAGGAGGTCGGCAAGTTAGCAGGGGGTGGGGTAGGCTTCCCTGAAGAGATGGGTTTTCAGGGTGCGCCTAAAGGAGAGGAGAGTAGGTGATAATCTGATGGGTTGGGGCAGGGAGTTCCAGAGGATGGGTGACACCCTGGAGAAGTCCTGGAGGTGGGCATGGGAGGAGGAGACCAGGGAACTAGAGGGAAGGAGGTCTTGTGAGGAGCGGAGTGTGCGTGCTGGGCGGTACTTGGATATTAGGTCAGTGATGTAGTTCGGGGCAGTGTGGTGGACAGCTTTTTACGTCAGTGTTAGGATTTTGAATTTGATCCGTTGCGCAATCGGAAGCCAGTGGAGGGATTGGCAGAGGGGGGTGGCGGAGATGGAGCGGTTGGAAAGGTGAATGAGTCTGGCAGCCGTATTCAGGATGGACTGAAGCGGGGATAGCCAGCGGTGAGGCAGGCCAGTGAGGAGGGAGTTGCAGTAGTTGAGTCGTGATATGATGAGGGAGTGGATGAGCTGTTTAGTGGTTTCTGGGGTTAGGAACGTGCGGATTTTGGCGATGTTGCGGAGGTTGAGTCTGCATGAGTTAGTTAAAGATTGGACTTGGGGCTGGAAGGATAGGTTGGAGTCCAGAATGACACCAAGTACTCTGGCCTGCGGGGCGGGTTTGATGGTGGCGTTGTTGGATGTGACGGAGAAGTCAATGGGGGGTGGGGTCCGGGCTGGGGGGGAAGACGAGGAGCTCGGTTTTGGAGAGGTTCAGTTTAAGGAAGTGGAGCGACATCCAGTCTGATATGTCGCTCAGTAGGTGTGTGATTCGGGTGGAGACTGAGGTGGTGAGGTGGGGGGTTGAGAGATAGATTTGTGTGTCGTCAGCATAGAGGTGGTAGTTGAAGCCGTGAGAGTGTATGAGTTGGCCAAGGGAGGAGGTGTAGATGGAGAAGAGAAGGGGCCCAAGGACGGAGCCTCGAGGGACCCCAACAGAGAGGGGGAGCGAGGGGGAGGTGGTAGCATTATAGGTAACGCTGAAGGAGCGTTGTGATAGGTAGGATGAGAGCCAGGAGAGAGCAGAATCTCTGAGGCCGAGGGAGTTTAGTTTTTTGAGGAGGAGGGGGTGGTCGACTGTGTCAAAGGCCGCAGAGAGGTCAAGGAGTAGGAGCACTGAATAGACACATAGGAAAACATTAGGAAGAGTTCAGGGGCTGCTGAAAAAAACGCTGAACAGCTCCTAAACGCAAATTTATCACCTGCAGTGTACATGAGCCCTTAGGGGTAGCTGTATAAATTAATAAAGGTGCGTCGTCACGTACAGCAGCGAGCAAACGGTGCCGTTATAAAAAAAGACAGAACGCTAATTGTAAGCTAAGGGGTAATTTAGTGTACATTTCAGGTGGCTCTCCTGAAGATTTAAGTAACAGCATATAAATGTCAATTCACTTACTGGAAATGTACAGATTTCTAGGATGCCAATTAAAATCAGCAGTCATGTTCTTAAATAGGATGATAAAGTTCAGTTACAGCTAAAACGTGGAAATAGATTTGACTGTAAAGTTTATTCCAGTTTGTGTTTATGGAGATAATTAACTGACTTGTTAGTAGATGGTAAAAGTATATAGTATGCGTAATACATGTGATACCAATTAGAGGTTTTACTGAGTGTATTCCATGATGTAAATGCACTGAGCAAACTGTTGGTGCTATATAAATCCTGAATAATAATAATCAGAATAATAACAGAGGTAACATTTAGTACAAACAGCATGTGGGAACAATCATTAGATATCAGCAAATATAATTATAGGCAAACCTTAAAGCAATACTAAACCCCAAAGCGAACATTTATTATATTGCATCTTACCCATTCTTGGATATGATGGCTGCATTGGTTTCCTTTTGTTTAGGTTTTCTTTCTTCTATTTTCAAATAATAATAAAATAACATATAAGCGAATACAGCGCCAAATGAAAATAACAAAAATTAAAGTGACAAGCTGCTGAACCTCACCCTCTAAAAAAAGGTAACAGTATGAATCAAAAAAAGGTAGCGCTTATTTAAATCAATCACATAATAAATAAATAAATGAACCATATATTGTGAAATTGATAAATGGATCAAATAATTATATACTTGAAAATTGTAAATAAACGTGCTCAAAAAAATGTGTTGAAAAAAATGTGTTCGAAAAAAGTTTTTGAGTACGTTTATGATGTTCAAGTATATAATTATTTGATCCATTTATCAATTTCACAATATATGGTTTGATTCAGGGGCAGACTGACCATTTGGAAACTCGGGCACTGTCTGAGGGCCCGGGGTCAGTAGGAGGCCCCATGAGATGCCCCTGGTACCTTTTTCATAGGCTTTTTTGAGTTTGGGCAAGGACACAGGGGCCCCTTGATCCCCTATTGCCCGGGGGCCCCATGAGTTGTCAGTCCGCCCCTGGTTTGATTATTCATTATGTGATTGATTTAAATAAGCGCTACCTTTTTTTGATTTATATTTCTTCTATTTTCATCTGGTGATCTAGCCAGTAAGTCTGTTTTGTTTTTTTGTTTTATTTTCTTTTAAAAAACAAGCTCTCTTGCAGATACAGGGCCGACACAGACCATTTAATCTCTTTCCGTCCAGCCCATGTACATAAATGGCCCGAAGGAAGCACATTCATTGCCTGTGCGCACTCCCTGGGTCTGTGCGGCACAGCGATCGGAACACAGATCGCTGTACGGGACCTCTGTGTGAGGTCCCGATTTATGTGATCACTGATTGGCCAATCAGTGATCACATGAACAGTAGTAAACAAGATATCACTTCCTGACATCTTTGCTTACTACTTGTGAAATCTGTGAATGATCACAGAGGTCACATGGTACAAGGCTAGTCACAACAGCCTTGTATCTTGTGACAAGCTGTGACCAATCACATCTCTCACAGTATTTCTCAATGGCAGCAAGAATGCAGCCAGAGAGAAGGAGAAATGATTGCTTTTACAGCCTTTATGGGTGTAAAAGCAATCAGTGTAAATAAAGAAAAAAAAATCTTCATCACCCCCTACAAGTAGCACAGTGTCACTATAGTGACACTGTACTGCTAGGATGATGGTATGTAAAAAAAAAAAAAAAAAAAAAAAAAACACAAATAATAATATAAAAAAAAATGTAAAAACATTTTTGGAAAAATTATAATTTTTGGTTATAAACTAATTTGGGTTATTTTTGTTTTACTAAAATGATAGCTGAATACATTTTGGCCAAGTTTTATGAAGAAAGATGATATATTTGCAAACGTTTATAAGAAAAACACTTTTTTTTCAAAATGTTTGGACTTTTTCATTTATATAGCAAAAAAATAAAAATCCCAGTGGTAAATAAATACCACCAAAATAAAGTTTTATCTGTGGCAAAAAAATGCTAAAAAATTCATATGGGTGCAGTGTTGCATGACCGCGCAATTGTCATTCAAAGTGTGATAGTGCTGAAAGCTGAAAATTGGCCTGGACTGGAAGGGAGTGAAAGTGTCCGAACTGGAAGTGGTTAAAGTCACTGTAAAGTCCCATGTTTTTTTACCTTCATGCATTCTGTTTGAAGCAGCTCCCCCCATCCCCCCTACTACTCACCTAAGTCCCCTCTCGATCCAGCAATATGCACTGGAGTCTCGGCAATCCCAGTCCGAGCCATTGGCTCCCGCTGCTGTCAATCACAGCCAGTAAGCCAGAGAGGGGGGATTGGGCCAAACCTCTGCTCTGTGTGTGAATTGACACACAGAGGAGCGGGTGCCCCCATAGCAGGCTGCTTGCTGTGGGGGCACCCGACAGTTGGGAGGGGCCAGGAGAGCCTGTGGGGGACCCGAGAAGAGGAGGATCTGGGCTGCTCTGTAGAAAATCACTGCACTCAGCAGTTAAGTATGATGTGTTTGTTATTTAGAAAAAAAATGAAGCCTTAAATATCACTTTACCACTGGCAAGGTTGCTTAAAATGATCAGCTTTTATTTTGTAAAACCTTTATCCCCAAAAGGAAAAAAAATGGTTTACTGTAACTCCTTATAAAGTATTAGCTGGAGTTTTGCTTCAGTTTGTTAGTATATTTAAATCTGCTGGTACATCTAGCACTCCCCTCCACCCCATAGTGACAATGCTGCTGTCCAAAAGTGTCTCCTGTGCTCCTTCATCCAGAGTGGGGGACATAGGAATAAACCCAAAAGCACAGTGGTTAAATGGTTAGCACTTCCGCCTGGCAGTACTAGGGTCATCGGTTTGTATCCCAGCCACGGCACCACCTGCCTGGAGTTTGCATGTTCTCCCTGTGCCTGCGTGGGTTTTCTCTGGGTACTCTGGTTTCCTCCCACTCTCCAAAGACATGCTGGCAGGTTAATTGGTTCCTGTCTAAATTGGCCCTAGTATGTGTATGTATGAATGTAAGTTAGGGACCTTAGATTGTATGCCCCTTGAGGGTTAGGGACTGATGTGAATGTACAATATATATGTAAAGTGCTGCGTAAATTGATGGTGCTATATAAGTATCTGAAATAAATAAAAGCAATCATTTATTATATTGCAACTCAACAGTTCTTAGACGTGATGGTTGTATTTGTTTTATTTTTTAGGCTTTTTTTTACCCCTTTAGTTTCACCTGGTGATCTAGCCAGTAAGTCTGTTATTTTTAAACAGAACAAGCTCTCCTGCAAAGCAGCAGTTGTAAGGTTGAGACAAACCATTTACCACTGACACGGGGTGCTTACAATGATCAGTTTTTATTTATGTAAAACCTTTATCCCAAAAAGAACAAAACTGTAGCTGCAACTGCTTGCGTAGCTGACGTGTGAGCTGGACTTTGGCTTCAATTTGTTAGTGTATCTAAATCTACTAGTACATCTAACACTCCCCCCCCCCGACTGACAATGCTGCTGTCCAAAAGTCCCTCCTATGCTCCAGAGTGGGGGCGCTCTAATACAGCAGGTGTGTTAATGGCGAGATCACCAGGGGAAAACAAAGGGGGATAAAATCCTAAAAAAAGACTAATGCGGCCACCACATCTAATGATTGGTAAGCTGAAATATATTACGGCTTTGGGTTTGAGTTGACATTTGTGATCAGAAGTCCAGCAGTATACCATAGGGCGCCCTATAGAAAACAAGATACAGTCTTTGTATAGCTGCCATCATGTCTTTATGCCCAGTGATGAGTGAAGAGCAGGAACTAACTGCATCTCCTAATGACTAGAGAACATGCAGACTGATCCATCCATTCACACACTGCACTGAATGCTAATGTCACAATTCCGCTGACAGATTCTGAGGGTCACGGCGTACAAAGAACACGCACTGCATGTAACTTTCCTGCTTCTTCATATAAAGTCACAAGGAAGCACAAGACCTACTAAATATTCCAAAAACATTCACCAGCATCTGTAATTTAGCGAAAAAAAAAAAAATTCAATGCGGAACATTTAGGTATTTACAGCTGAACCCCTGGCACAAAATTACCATTTTACTATATCTATAACATATAATCATTTTATGTGCACCAAATACCTTCCCAAACCCAGATATTACCTTGTAAAAGTAGCAGTGACATCATCACTGTGCTGTACATAGCCTGTCCAGAGATCAGAGCTGTGAGTGGGGCCCAACAGAAAACTGCAGGAGGGGGCGGAAACAAGAATATTCACCCTGAACAAGAAGAGAGAGCAAAGCTGTGGGAGGGACTCGGCAGGCTCCTCCCACTACAAGCTGCCTGCAGAAAACTTCAGGAGGGGGCGGAGACAAGACAGTTCACCCTGAACAAGAAGAGAGCGCAGGGCTATGGGAGGGACTCGGCAGCCTCCACCCACTACAGGCTGCCTGCAGAAAACTGCAGGAGGGGGCGGAGACAAGACAGTTCACCCTGGACAAGAAGAGAGGGCAGGGCTGTGGGAGGGACTCGGCAGCCTCCACCCACTACAGGCTGCCTGCAGAAAACTGCAGGAGGGGGCGTAGACAAGACAGTTCACCCTGAACAAGAAGAGAGGGCAGGGCTGTGGGAGGGACTCGGCAGGCTCCACTCACTACAGGCTGCCTGTAGAAAACTGCAGGAGGGGGCAGAGACAAGACAGTTCACCCTGGACAAGAAGAGAGGGCAGGGCTGTGGGAGGGACTCGGCAGCCTCCACTCACTACAGGCTGCCTGCAGAAAACTGCAGGAGGGGGCGTAGACAAAGACAGTTCACCCTGAACAAGAAGAGAGGGCAGGGCTGTGGGAGGGACTCGGCAGGCTCCACTCACTACAGGCTGCCTGTAGAAAACTGCAGGAGGGGGCAGAGACAAGACAGTTCACCCTGGACAAGAAGAGAGGGCAGGGCTGTGGGAGGGACTCGGCAGCCTCCACTCACTACAGGCTGCCTGCAGAAAACTGCAGGAGGGGGCGTAGACAAAGACAGTTCACCCTGAACAAGAAGAGAGGGCAGGGCTGTGGGAGGGACTCGGCAGGCTCCACCCACTACAGGCTGCCTGTAGAAAACTGCAGGAGGGGGCGGAGACAAGACCAGTCACCCTGCACAAAGAGAGAGAGCCATCTTCTGAAATTCGAATTTTGAAAAGAACAATAAAACAGAACAGACTATAATATAATAGAAAATAAAATAACAGAATAAAATAGAAAATAAAGGAATAGAATAGAAAAATAATAGAATTGGAAATAAAAGAATAGAATAGAATAAAATAAAATAGAAAGAACATATATGTCTTCCAAAATTTAAATTTTGAAAATAATACAAAAGAATAAAACAGAATAGAAATATACAGAACAGAAAAGAATAGAATAGAAAATAAAGGAATGGAATAAAAAAAGACTAGAATAGAAAAAAAAGAATAGAATAGAAAAGTCCAGAATAAAATAGGAAATAAAAGAATGAAATAAAATAGAATGTAACCGTCTTTCGAATCTCAAATAGAACAGAAGCAGCTATTCTTCACAATGATGTTGAATTGCTTCGATATTTTCAGTTCAAATTAGATTCAAATCCATTTGAAAAATTAGAATCTGGTTGAAAACAAATAAACAAAATGAAATGAAACTAATCGAAAGAAACTTTGTTACGAATGCAACAAAACAAGATTAGTAACTTAACGAATCAATCTGAAACTAGACACGTTTGGATCTTTTGGAGGATCGTTTGTCATTTCCTTGGGTGTATCGTATATTTCCCTTGATGTTACCAATGATATCCCTTACAGTCACATGACTTCTGGTGAGCCTTGCATGTGATTGGATGGTGTCACATTGGCCGTCTTTGGACGTCTTCTGATCTCACCACGGTTTTGGGACTGCTGTATTCTGATTCCACCATATGAATATATCATCTATGGACACTTTGTGATGAGGTTTTATTCATCTTCACACAATTTTATCACCGTGATTAATTCATTTTGTTTGATATATTTGAGTGCTGTACTTTATTTGAATACTGTATATGAGGTGCCTGGTATCCGGGTGCGGTGTCCAGCTGCTATATATATATTTATTTGTTTAGTTTTCTAAGCGCAGATTTTGGTTATATTTAATAGTACCTCATCGTTGGTGTCAGTGGGAGGAATAGTGCCCCATTGCTGGTGTCAGGGGAGAAGTAATACTCCGTCATTGGTGTCATTGGGAGGAATAGTAAGCCATCGTTGGTATCAGTGGGAGGAATAGTACCCCATTGTTGGTATCAGTGGGAGGAATAGTGCCCCATCGTTGGTATCAGGGGAGAAGTAATGTTTCGTCATTGGTGTCATTGGGAGGAATAGTACCCCATCGGTGGCGTAAGTGGGAGGAATTGTACCCCATCGTTGGTATCAGTGGAAGGAATAGTACCCCATTGTTGTTGTCAGCAGGAGGAATAGTACCCCATTGTTGGTATCAGTGGAAGGAATAGTACACCATTGTTGATATCAGTGGGAGGAATAGTGCCCCATCGTTGGTATCAGGGGAGAAGTAATGTTCCGTCATTGGTGTCATTGGGAGGAATAGTACCCCATCGGCGGCGTAAGTGGGAGGAATAGTACCCCATCGTTGGTATCAGTGGAAGGAATAGTACCCCATTGTTGTTGTCAGCAGGAGGAATAGTACCCCATTGTTGGCATCAGTGGAAGGAATAGTGCCCCATTGTTGGTGTCAGGGGAGAAGTAGTACTCCGTCATTGGTGTCAGTGGGAGGAATAGTAAGCCATCGTTGGTATCAGTGGGAGGAATAGTACCCCATTGTTGGTGTCAGTGGGAGGAATAGTGCCCCATCGTTGGTATCAGGGGAGAAGTAATGTTCCGTCATTGGTGTCATTGGGAGGAATAGTACCCCATCGGCGGCGTAAGTGGGAGGAATAGTACCCCATCGTTGGTATCAGTAGAAGGAATAGTGCCCCATTGTTGGTGTCAGGGGAGAAGTAATGCTTTGTCATTGGTGTCAGTGGGAGGAATAGTACCCCATCATCGGTATCAGTGGGAGGAATAGTACCCAGGGGCAGACTGACCATTTGGAAACTCGGGCACTGCCCGAGGGCCCGGGGTCAGTAGGGGGCCCCATGAGTTGCCCTTGGTACCTTTTTCATAGGCTATTTTGAGTTTGGGCAAGGACATAGGGGCCCCATGATGCCCTATTGCCTGGGGGCCCCATGAGTTGTCAGTCCACCCCTGATAGTACCCCATCGTAGGTATCAGTAGAATGAATAGTACCCCATTCTTGTTGTCAGCGGGAGGAATAGTACCCCATTGTTGGTATCAGTGGGAGGAATAGTACCCCATCATCGGTGTCAGTGGGAGGAATAGTACCACATTGTTGGTATCAGTGGGAGGAATAGTACCCCATTGTTGGTATCGGCGGGAGGAATAGTACCCCATCTTTGGTATCGGCGGGAGGAATAGTACCCCATCGTTGGTATCAGTGGGATGAGGCAGCCAATCATCAATGTTGGAGCAGTAGGAATGTGTGGGGGCAGTAAGAAGTGGCAAGCTATGACACTACCCGTATTCTAGACAATGCAGATCACCTGCGCCATGTACTTTATGGCCTGGTTCATTTTCAACATGCATAGAATAGTTTTGCATGGCCTTCCAATATAGTTCCCATACTGTATAAAGGTGGAGAACGCCATAGAAAGTGGTAGGGGATGAAGCGTTACCGGGATCCTGGCCCTGGTATTGCTGGAGGACAGCACAGTAGAAGGTAAGGTGTGTCATAATGTGAATACTTGCATATTATTTCTAGAGCTCATGCCCACCAGTGCATGTTTAATAGCATTTTAAACCTGTTTTGCTAACAGAGACTTTTTAACTCCACTTGTGTTCTGCTCTTTGACATATCCGCTCCTTCTGTCCCACAATCCAGGACTGTTAGGAAAGGGCTATTGTGGGAAGATTCATCTCAGATGTGGAGAGCCACAAGTTGCACAAGTCTAGTTTAGCCTCCTAAAACTGTCATTCTTTGCAAATTCAAACTATGCATGCAGCGAACCTACATAATCTTTCCTTTATAAATCATTTATGAACAGGTCGTACGAGGGACATTTTTTAACGGCTTCCTGCTTTCCTTCCCTTGTCAGAGTACGCTCGATTTGAGGCAAAAATCCATGACCTGCGTGAACAGATGATGAATCACAGCATGAGTTCCGGCTCTGGCTCCCTCAGAACAAACCAGAAGCGTTCACTCTACGTACGGTAAGGCCAGATCACCTGCTGTTTAATTTTTATAAATTGTCCTTGCTGGCACTTGACTTCAAGGCCATCACAGTGCGTCCAACTACGCCAGGGCCCAGGAGATCAGAGGGGAGCCAGATGTAACTTTGATGTTTCTTCATTTACCAGCTGAGCAGATCAAACCAAAACTCTCTTTTTTCCTCTCAGCTATATACTGTTTGGTACTAAGCGGCTTATACCGGCTGAAATAAATCAGAGTTTACTCGCTTGAATGAATAACATTTTTATCACAAGGGCTAAATTTGTCAAAATAAAATCTTTTGTATAAAGAGATGGCTCTTAGATTATTAAATGTGAGCACTCAGGTACCCATTGACCTTTGTCCTCTTTCTAAAGCCTCCTTCATGTTCCTGCTGTATTTTGGTCAATAGAGGGACTGGAAATACCCAACTGCATGCATGCATAAGAGCCCAACTTCTGTAGCAGTAGAACTTATAAAGGAACTTGGGTCCTTTTGTAAAAAGTCAGCAACTACGAAAAACTGCCCCTGCTGACTTTTAAGAGACACTTACCAGGCCAAGAGTCCAGCACTGTCTTCACTGAAGCCGATCCTTTGGTTCCCCAATACCACTATCTTGGATGTGACTTCCCAATGTCTGACAGCTGACTTCCTACTGAAAGGGGCAGGTGCAGTTGTCTGCCTGTCTGCCAGTAGGTGGCTCTGTTCCAGAATAATCTCTGGTTACAGAAGACTGTGTCATCAGGTGTAAGATCCCTTTTAGTTAGAGCCCTTCTGTAGTGATGTCATGGGTGAGTCAGTGCCCAGGTATAAGCTAGGTTGGGAAGAGCCCTTGGGGCATGGGAGCCAAACACCCCATGCTAGTACAGATGAAAGTAGCATGTGGGGGCCCTGGACAGGGCTGGAGGCCAGAGAGGAGTAGACCTGCATCTTGGAGAGTCGACTGTAGACTTCCTGACCCTTAAGTAAGGTAGGCTGCAAAGGTTCCTTGAGTGAGGCTATTCCCGTGAAGAGGTGTACTTATGGAGGAGGTGCCTATAGAGAACCCAATCCTGTGAGTACGAATGCCCCCGGGTGGAAGGATAGACTGTTAGAGGAAGGTGACTGCTTAAAGTGCAGCATATGCTTTCACATGTGACTACTGCAGACCGTATAGTAAATGTGATTGATTATGTGTTGTCAAGTGACTCTGAAATGTATGTTGATGTGTTGTGACTGTTATGCCATTTCCTAAGTACAATTAGGAAAGTGCAGCAACCTTATTCATATGTGGACATTCTCTTCTTGGGATATAAAAGTCAACATCCAGGAATGTCATGTGGAGGCCTCTGGCATGGAGTGGGGCACAATATGGTGGAAAGTTTGGCCTCAGCAGGACGAACAGTATTCTAGCAAAGGCAGGAATGGAGCAGGGACCTCACTAACCAGTTGCAAAGCCTCACTTACATGTGCATGCATGAAATTGCCACTTTCAGACTGGTCCCAAGCCTCTCATGTGTGATGTGTTCCAGGAGGCTGTAAGTGGCTGTGGGGGGCAATTCTTGCCTAGGTGAAAATTGTGGAAGTGGTAGAGGAAACCTGTCAAGAAAAAGGTACCCACCTCCAGAAAAAGAACACAATTTTTTTTACAGTAGGGGGTTAGGTGTAGGATGAGTGGAACTTTCACTTTTAAGTGAAGGTCTTCTTCAATACGTCCAACTATAGTACCAGTAAATCCACTACACCAGAAGCAGCATTGGGCTGAGGTTGGTTTCATAGGCATACATTCAGCCGAGGCTTTAGAGCCCCTCTTCCCAGAAGACAAAGCAGGCATTGCCTGAGTACACAGCACGCCAGGCACCACGTCCCCTACAAGTTTATGACAATCTGTCTGGTTCTCTTTAGAGATTGCCTCAGGAGCTAGTAGCTGCTGAAGAAAGGTTGTCAGGGGAGGCTATGAATAAGAGCTCAGCTCAAAGCACATGAGCCTTTGTGTGTTCTCCTCACTGCTTTTAATGACATAATAAAGTTGGATTTACTTTATCATAAAGAAGGAGCTGCGGTGTTGTCTCATGCTATAACGGCTGAGATGGTAAGATGGAATTGTAAAGTTGAACATGCTGTGGATAATGGACCTAGTTTGGAATTTTGAGAGGAGGTCTGCTTGCTGTATGGTGCGGTTTTGAGTTAAGCCTTCTAATACCTTATGATGTACAAATGTTCATTTTTTTTTCTTATACAGCTTAAAGTGCACCCATACTTTAGTATTTTAAGAGACTCTGTCAGTTTGCACATTCAAGCTTAGGTATCAGCCTCTTTCTAGCCTACCCCCTGACCCATCAAGGTCCCTGGCTGCTCTATGTCTCCATTGGAGTCCTCAGGAATTACCAAAGTATGAGGGGCTTATGATTTCCTCCCAGGGCATGGTGCTCAGGCCTATTAAATTATGGAGGGTGAACACCATTTACATATGTGGGCATGGCCTACGTATGCGTTCACCACTACATGCGAGCACGGGGGGACGGGGGCACTTTAAACTTTAAAAAATCCCTTGTAATAGAAATAATTAGTGACAGGGCCTCTTTATGGAGAGATGTGGGGTCAATAAGACCCCACATCTCTGCTCTGCAATGTAAAGCACTGGATCAAAAAAAAAGCATTGATCTAGTACTTTAAAAAAAAAAATGACGGGAACAGGAAGTGACATCGCTCCAGTCCTCCAAGGGCATAGAGATGGGTGGCGGCCATCTTTCCTTCACTCATCTCTATGCTCAATGCCGATATCGATGATTTCTCAGGCTTGTCTGCTTCTCCTCCTGTTCAAATGTCCACATCTTATCTCCTGATAAGGCAGACTGAACCATAGCCATTCTGCACATGCTCATTTTAGTGTGTATTGCTAGAGAAGGTTTTTTTTTTTCTTGAGAGAGTGCATGTGATTAGCACATGGCCAATCAGCACTGTCCAAAAAGAGGTCAGGGGTTTTGCATCCTCCTAGAGCAGAATGAGAACTCCTCCTACAAACTCTAACATGTGCTCTGCTGGACACTGATAGAAGTCACAAGACTGCTCTAACTGCTGATGAGAAAAGGTATTTAGCAGTTTATATTTACTGAACTAATGGCACTTCCATGTTGTGTGTACTGTGGGAGACCAGATATAGTAAATGCAGGGTCCTGGGAGATCAGATATAGTGAATGCAGGGTCCGGGGAGACCAGATATAGTGAATGCGGGGTCCTGTGAGACCAGATATAGTGAATGCCGGGTCCTGGGAGATCAGATATAATGAATACAGGGTCCTGGGAGACCAGATATAGAGAATGCGGGGTCCAGGGAGACCAGATATAGGGAATGCAGGGTCCAGGGAGACCAGATACAGTGAATGCGGGGTCCTGGGAGACCAGATATAGTGAATGCAGGGTCCTGGGAGACCAGATATAGTGAATGCGGGGTCCTGGGAGACCAGATATAGTGAATGCAGGGTCCGGGGAGACCAGATATAGTGAATGCAGGGTCCTGGGAGACCAGATATAGTGAATGCAGGATCCTGGGAGACCAGATATAGTGAATGCAGGGTCCGGGGAGACCAGATATAGTGAATGCAGGGTCCTGGGAGACCAGATATAGTGAATGCAGGGTCTGGGGAGACCAGATATAGTGAATGCGGGGTCCTGGGAGATTAGATATAGTGAATGCCGGGTCCTGGGAGATCAGATATAGGGAATGCAGGGTCCTGGGAGACCAGATATAGTGAATGCGGGGTCCGGGGAGACCAGATATAGTGAATGCGGGGTCCTGGGAGATTAGATATAGTGAATGCCGGGTCCTGGGAGATCAGATATAGGGAATGCAGGGTCCTGGGAGACCAGATATAGTGAATGCCGGGTCCTGGGAGATCAGATATAGGGAATGCGGGGTCCTGGGAGATAAGATATAGGGAATGCGGGGTCCTGGATTTAGTAACACTTTAACCCATGCAGTGAGGGGAGGAGGGGGACCCTGCTACATAGGTGCATAGGTAAATGCAGCTCAGAACTGGGCTTTAACATACTGGATATTACCAGTCCTGGCATGTTATGGGCATTTCATTTCATTTCATTTTCCAGTCTAGGGGCATTTTCAAATAGTACAGAAAATACCTGTTGATCTTACCAGAAATGCAGTGTCCCTTTCGTTTCCTGTGATCTGAACTGAGAGCCCCAACAATGGTATCTTCCTGCTGTAAACTACTAATGCCCCCCCTCCCCCCATGTATGGGAGATGATGAGAAGAAGATGTTAGTCCGGCTTAGGTTGCAACCCTAGCTCTTTCCATAGGTACAGTGGAGGAGAGAGTGTAGCTACCTAGGGTCAGGAAGCATAGAATTCACAGGATTACCAGGTGAATATAAAGGAGAAAACTAACTTTAGGTTGAGTGGCAGCATGAAAATCTACAAGCCTGCGCAAATTGGAGGCGCTAGTTCTTCAACTAATATTAGGCTTTAGAGAGATGAATGAGGCCAGATTCACATTTCCCCATTGTAGTAATGCATGCCCTACCACAGTGCATTGAAACACACAGAAGATATGTTGCAATGCCATTCATATATTCATTGAATGTCACTCCACCACACGTAAGCAACACACCTGCTTTGTAGCATGTTGCAATGCACAGCAATACATGAAAATGCGTTGCTGTGCATTGTGTTAGAAAAAGGGTCCTGGTAGGGTGCATCGGCAGCCAATTCATTTTGCACGTGGGTGTTAATGTACCCCAAAGTTGCAAATGGACCCTCAATCAGGCCTGGACTGGCAATATGGCACACTGGGCATTTGGGCCAGGGCCGCCTGGATAGGAGGGGTGGCAGTACATAGAGGAACCGGTCCGTGCATTTAACTCCTGCCACTGCTGAATGCCCGCTTCTCCTCCTCTCCCTCCTGCGAGCATTCAGCGGTGGCAGGAGGAAAATGCACAGTCTGGTTCCTCTATGTGCCACTCCTCCTATCCATCTCCTGCTGCCCTGGGCTCCTGTATGCTCCCCCGGCAGTCGGCCACCCCTCCTCACCCACAGTGCTGCCACCACGTTCCCCCCTCCCTGCAGAGAGGGGAGATAAAGCTGGTTCTGTCCCTTCTCCTCCTGTGTCTGTCCTGCCCTTGCTCCCCAACAGTCCTTCCTTCCTTCCCCCGTCTCGCTCTCCCCTCCTCTGTCTCTCCCCCCTCTCTCCCCCCCTCTCTTCCCCCCTCTCTCTTCCCCCCTCTCCCCCCTCTCTCCCTCCCCCTCTCTCTTCCCCCTCTCTCTCTCTCCCCCTCTCTCCCTCCACCCCCCTCTCTCCCCCTCTCTCCCTCCACCCCCCTCTCTCCCCCTCTCTCCCCCCACTAACTCTCTCTCTTCCCCCTCGCTCCCCCCTCTCTCTCGCTATCTCTCCCCCTCTCTCGCTATCTCTCCCCCTCTCTATCTCGCTACCCCCTCTCTCTCTCTCCCCCTCTACCCCCTCTCTCCCTACCCCCTCTCTCTCCCTCTCTCCCTCCCCCCCTCTCTCTCCCTCCCCCTCTCCACCTCTCCCTCCCTCCCCCCTCTCCCCCCTCTCTCTATCTCTCCCCCCTCTCTCTCCCCCTCTTCCCCCCCTCTCCCCCTCTCTCTATCTCTTCCTCTCTCTATCCCCTCCCTCACTCTCTCTCTCCTCCTCTCT
Organism: Staurois parvus; assembly: GCF_062004578.1. NCBI lineage: Eukaryota > Metazoa > Chordata > Amphibia > Anura > Ranidae > Staurois > Staurois parvus. The sequence goes on from NW_028317969.1 coordinate 4,483,540, forward strand.
CTATCCCCCCCTCTCTCTATCCCCTCCCTCACTCTCTCTCTCCTCCTCTCTCTACCCCCCCTCTCTCTATCCCCCCCCTCTCTCTCTCCTCCTCTCTCTATCCCCCCCCCCTCTCTCTCTCCTCCTCTCTCTATCCCCCCTCTCTCTATCTCCCCCCTCTCTCCCCTCCTCTCCCCCCTCCCCTCTCCCCCCTCTCTCCCCTCCCCCCTCTCTCCTCCTCTCTCTCCCCTCTCTCTCTCTCTACCCCTCTCTCCCCCCTCTCCCCCTCTATCGCTCCCCCCTCTCTCCCCCCCTCTCTCCCCTCTCTCCCCTCTCTCTCCCCCTCTCTTTCCCCTCTCTCTCTATCCCCTCTCTCTTTCCTTCTCTCTCTTTCTGTCTCTGTTTCTCTCTTTTTCCCTCTCACCACCAGTGGTGGAACTACTGGGGTCACAAAAGTCGGTCTTGCAACCAGTTCTTGATGTTCCGCCACTGGGCTCCGAGCAAAGGGTCCCTGGGCTTAGGGCTGCTCAGTCTAAAATGCCCGGGCCTATCTTTTTTTGTCCCAGTCAGGGTCTGCCCTCAATACATAGATTTAGTAGAAATCCCCTTTAAAACATGCTGAAGATAGAACTTTAAGAAACTGATATTCATGAATCCTTTTTTTTTTACTTTATGCAAATGGAGACCATTACATTGAGTTGTATTTACTGTCGGGAGAGCGTGCCATATATAAAGAAGCGCGGATGTAGCCCGGGAACGGAGGCTGTTATTGAATTATAAAGTTTGCTCTCCAGCTTGCCGTGACTGCGGGGCTTGGTGAACGTGGGATGTTCTTCAATTCTGAGCAAGATGTTAAATTTTTGATGAAAGGGTTTTGGTGCCGGCTCAGAGAGATTTCACACACAAACTCCTTCCAGTGATGTGACAAAAATGGGAGCATGCTCAGGCTAGGCAAAGAGGTTTGATATCAGTGCAATGAAGACCCCAGTAAAAGCCATCCTGCAAAATGCTAATGATGCTCAGCTATCTGCAACTGTGCAGGAATGCTACTCAGTTTACATTAATCTGGATTTATATAATACTTTGTGGTTAGACATAGCAGACTTCCCACACTGCCTCTAGGCTGTAGAGGATCCATTGGCAATATCCTTTTATTCTCCACTGAGAGGGTGCAGGGGACTCAGCATGTGGAGCTGGAACCAGGGAACACACTAGTCTTCATTTTTTCAGTCTCTTATTCAGGAGCATTCAGAAGATGATACCAGCCAAGGGATTTAAAGAGGAACTTCACCCCCCTGCTTTAATTTTTTTGGCATCCTGCTGCTCAACTGCTGAACAACAGGTCCCATGCCACCATCTTCTTTGTTTTATAATCAGGAGCCTGCAATCTCTTGTGGGTTCATGCAGCTGGCCACCTGATGACACACCACCAGGTCCTTCATTCTCCAGCACTGTGATGCCTCCAATGCCCAGGAGGCCGCAGGAGCAGGATGATATAACTCTTGCCTAACGTGGCAGGGGGTGAGGTGGGCCATAAATGTAAAAAAAGCTAAATAAATAGAGAAGAAAGTTTCACTTTTACAGATTAAGAGGGGGGAAGAATACAAAGCAGCAAAGATGTACGTATTAAAGAGTGAAGGTCTGCTTTAAACCCAATTTGAGTAGAAACGCTGGAGATTTGAATAGAGGGTGGGTTAGAACCTGACAATTCTTTAGTGCTGCCACTGTCCGCAAGAAGTGAGGGAAAATGTCCATACTTCCTATTTGTCAGCTTTGAGGCAGGATAGGAAGTAAAGAGAAATCTCCCCAACAGGGACAAAGGCACCAATAATATATATGGGTGGCAGAGTCTTGGTATATATGCGTGGCAGTGTCCTGATATATATGTGTGGTAATGGTAATGTCCTGATGTACAGTATATGTATGATAGTGTCCTGATATAAACTGTATGCGTGGCAATGTCCTGGTATATATATATATATGTAGCGCCACACCCCAAGGAGCCGCTGTTTCAGATGGGTCCTCTGCTGCTGACTTTGATCTTCTCAATTACCTCACCCTTCTGACACACCAGGTTGAGTACACACACATAATATAGTCAGAAATCACCAATATTAACATCAAATACCTAGCAACCATGCTATTTTAAAGGAACAGACACGACATTTTGGCAACCATATATTAAATATATAATATAATGTTGCCGAAATGAAATTAGTAACAAGGTAACAAAGAGGGGAATAAAAAAAAAAATGAGTAATGATGGTAATGATGCACTTTAGTATACTATACTATACTATACTTTAGTATAGTTTAGTATACTTTAGTATAGTATAATTTTTAGTATACTTTAGTATAGTATTAGCAATAGGGACAGGGCCTCAAATGACGCTGACTGCCCAGGTCAGCATAAACAGTAATAACGTCACCTGAAATGCAACATGCAACTGTGAGCAGTGATAAGGCTTGTATTATAAACCCCTGGAGCTAAACTGCTAAAGTGCACTAAAGGCAGCTACGCTAGGCGTAATACTGACTGGTAAGCTCTGTCAGTAGCTGAATGGTTAAAAGGTAAGAATTGGTGAGGTGGGGGGATAATATGTAAACAGGGGCAGTCCTTAGGTTATTTCTTCTGCCTGCTGTCATTGGGGCCCTTTAAGAGCATCGGTGCACTTAGCCATAATCCTAATGAACCTGCATGCAGTTAAAGTATTCTATAGAGGTATAGTCCTTGAACAGATGCAAAGTGATTGTGAGACAGGAAATCATGTAAGGATGGCTCAGGTGCAAGGATAGCTTGGTAGAACAGTGATACAGCTTGAGTGTAGATGCAAGGTAGTGACAACCATGGTACTGTACAAATCTGGGAGGAATGTGGGGTATGTGGGTATAGCGGATGGCCTACCCTCGACAACTCAGTTTCTGTTGAATGGTATTAGTAACAGCCCTCTCACTAATCCAGGGTTACAGTTATGGATGCCCATCATGAATCATGAAAGGGGCCCCCTTGGTCTTCCCCTTTGAAGTCTCTGGTGAATAGCAGTGTGAGCAATGATGGATGGATGCTCCAGCCCTTCTGTGGTGACCACACAGGTGCCGAGACTAAACTACAATAGCCTCAGGATCAGGTACCTCCAAGCTGGGCTCCTGGTGGCTAGGAGCAGTCCGACAGATGGTATCTGTAGCTAAACTTGGCACTCTGTATCCACTACAGTTTTACTTTATAATATTAAAAAATGATTTTTTGCCTTTTCCCATTTTTGTGATTTTAGAACTTTGTTGATGGATATCTAACTGATGGATCCCATAGCAGTACATTGCATGTATATGTAGACGTCATTTTACAACAGCTTTGCTTCCCTATAGTAGAAAATAATAGTACGTATTATTATTTGCGTTAAAATATTTATTGTTTAAAAAATCCTTTTCTAAATTCTGAAAATGAAGAGGGAGAAATCCCATGAAAATCCAACGCATGTTCCTAATTTACAGAGGAAATGTGGTGGAATTGACTCAGGAAGACAGGAAATCATAGATAAAGATGAATCAGACAAATGAGTGGCCTGGTTTTATAAAGAGATATTTATGAAATGGCAACATGCATTCTGGTCTTTTCACTCAACTTTATGCCTGTAACAAGAGCGCGCATGTGACATTATAGTAACGCGGCAAAGAAAGTACAAGCGGCAATATTCATCTGGAGGAAGGCAAACCCAGAAAAAGCAATCAGTTCAATTTATATCAAAGCCAAGACCCTGAGCTGGAGAGTGACCTAATGTGTGTGTGTATAATAAGAATCAGCATCAAATGGAGAGATTGTAATGAGCCAGTCAACACTCCAGAAAATGTTTTTAAGGCTTCCAGCCCACTTTTAGTCCTCTTTGAGCAGACAACAAAGATTTACCCTCATTGGGGTAGGTTGTAGCTTAATAAAGCCACAAAATAATGCCCATCGTCCTGGTTATTTGGTCTCTTAGCTTGGTCTATGCAGGCTCTCAACCTGTTCAAGCACACTGTCACTCACTAGACCAACTTCAGAGGAATCCCAAAAAATGTTTTCAGGTCTTGGGGAACCCTTACTAAAACCAGATCATTGGAGTCATTTCGGAAAATGCCTCAAACATTGGTGGTTAAAAGGAAGAATGCAACCAATCCCTATGGTATTGGTCAGAATGTCACCCTTACAGAAAGCGAAAAAAGGTAACTGATGTAGTGGTCTTGGCTTTGCCAAGTTGTGTTGACCCTGGAATTATGCAGGCACCAAAAATTGGAGGTTAGTCTGAGCTGAAGGAACCTTTAGCAACTCTGGTTGAAAAAGTTTGCACTAGATGGTGCCCCAATGTCATTTACCGCAGATGTCAATCTGTTTAGGGGGCCTCTCTGTAGGGCAGGACAGACCCAGACATATGTCCCAGTGTGTTTTTATAAATGCTCCCTCAGAAGCAACTGTGTCTACAGGAGCCCTGACTGAGAGCAAATTCTTCCCATTGAGTGCAAAATCCATCTTTCTCTCATCAGACTTCCCGAATCCAACACTAATATGTTCGATTCTTCTTCCTGAAGCTCGAAAGCTTTGAGGAACTTTGGGTGGGATAAAGCTCCATTCCTAGGTCCACATCTTGCCTGGTATCCAGACCACATTATTAGTATTAGCTGTCCACAGACTTTTATACAGTGTACTGTATGCGAGTTGACTGTTGTTCTAATGAGAAGGAGGCTACGCAGAGATTGATTCCCAACGGAGGCGGACTGAGGTTGCTCCTACTCAATGTGTCTTCCAAACACTGAAGCAACTTGAAAGTAAGAGTGAACAGCTGGCAACTCGTCCTTCTGAAGAATTACTTTATTACTTCAAGTAGAGTGTACAGGTAAAACTGGCTTACACGTTTTGGCAAAAAGCATTAATCATGGCCATGGCTGTTGTTCTATCTGTCTCTCTCTGCTAGGGGAGCCTGCTGCTGGGTGAAAATTCTGAATACTGACAGAACACCCCTTATTTTACTTTTCTCTGCTACTGCCGAGTTGCATGCATGCAGCCCATACAAGTGAATGGGAGCTCATGAACTGTATGGACTGTATGGACTTATCCTCACAGCTGAGTTTGTAAACTTGTAAGTTACTCAGGGATGGGTGCACAGACCTGGAATTAGAGCTTGTGCTAGGATGCTCTAGGTCATGGGTGTCAAACTGGCGGCATCCAGCTGTTGCCAAACGACAAGTCCCATAAGGCATTGCAAGATTGGCAGTTACAACCATGACTCCCAAAGGCAGAGGCATGATGGGACTTGTAGTTACACAACAGCTGGAGGGCTGCCAGTTTGACACCCCTGCTCTAGGTTATCCACTTCCTCAGTTTTTGGGGTATCCCATACTTCCCTCACCCCTCACCCCATCCCAGTGCAACGTTCCCCCACCAAAACAAAAAAAACGCTAAAAGAAAGCCTCTAGACTGTTCTTTGGAGCCAGTAGAAGAGTGAAGAAAATGCTGTGTGCCTGGCTGTGTGCGCTCTAAGTGGGGAAATAGGACTAAGTTCACCAGCGGCTTTTTAGGAGGTGCACTTATATTGGTCCAGCTTGGCACTATGAAAGCACACACATAACACACCTGAAGGCAACTGACAATCAATGTAGCATTTGGTACTACTGCAGTGATAGCCCCAATCTTTCGAGTCCTGTTTGGGTTCTATACAAGCAGCTTTCCCTCTGCACACCGACTGCAAAGGGTCGCTCGCTCGGCACTTATTTCAATGTCTACCAAGCTTTCTATGACTTCACTGTCCCTCTTCTCCACCTTGTCTTTGGAGTGGTGGGAGGGAACCCACACAGGCACAGAGAGAACATGCAAATTCCATGCAGGCAGCACGCTGGTTGGGATTTAAACTGAGAACCCCAGTGCTATGGCAAGGCAAAAGTGCTAATTACTTTTATAGATGACATGTAGACATGAAATGTACGTATATACAGTGGGGATCGAAAGTTTGGGCACCCCAGCTAAACATTTGTATTAATGTGCATAAAGAAGCCAAGGAAAGATGGAAAAATCTCCAAAAGGCATCAAATTACAGATTAGACATTCTTATAATATGTCAACAAAAGTTAGATTTTATTTCCATCATTTACACTTTCAAAATAACAGAAAACAAAAAAATGGCGTCTGCAAAAGTTTGGGCACCCTGCAGAGTTAATATCTTGTACTGCCCCCTTTGGCAAGTATCACAGCTTGTAAACGCTTTTTGTAGCCAGCCAAGAGTCTTTCAATTCTTGTTTGAGGTATCTTTGCCCATTCTTCCTTACAAAAGTCTTCCAGTTCTTTGAGATTTCTGGGCTGTCTGTCACGCACTGCTCTTTTAAGGTCTATCCATAGATTTTCAATTATGTTGAGGTCAGGAGATTGTGAAGGCCATGAAAAAACCTTCAGTTTACGCCTCTTGATGTAATCCCCCGTGGATTTCAAGGTGTGTTTAGGATCATTATCCATTTGTAGAAGCCATCCTCTCTTTAACTTCAGCTTTTTCACAGATGGCATCAAGTTACCATCCAAAATTTGCTGAAATTTTATTGAATCCATTTTTCCTTCTACTCGTGAGATGTTCCCTGTGCCACTGGCTGCAACACAACCCCAAAGCATGATTGATCCAACCACATGCTTAACAGTTGGACAGAGGTTCTTTTCATTAAATTCTGTGCCCCTTCTTCTCCAAACGTACCTTTGCTCATTTCGGCCAAAAAGTTCAATTTTAACCTCATCGGTCCACAGAACTTGTTTCCAAAATGCATCAAGCTTGTCTATATGTTCATTTGCAAAGTTCAAACGATGATTTTTGTGGTGAGGACGTAGAAGAGGTTTTCTTCTGATGACTCTTCCATGAAGACCATATTTGTACAAGTATCTCTTTATAGTGGAATAGTGTACCACAACTCCAGTGTCTGCCAGATCTTTCTGGAGGGATCATGCAGTCAAACGTGGGTTTTGAATTGTTTTTCTCACAATCCTGCGAGCTGTTCTGTCTATTTTTCTTGGTCTTCCAGATCTTGCTTTAACTTCCACTGTTCCTGATGACTGCCATTTCTTAATTAAATTCTGAACAGAGGATATTGACATCTGAAAACGATTGCTATCTTCTTATAGCCTTCTCCAGCTTTGTGAGTGTCAACTATTTTCAGTTTCAGTTTTCTAGACAACTGCTTCAAAGAACCCATGGTGCTGATTGTTGGGGCAAGGTCAGATGAGTCTGGGCATTTAAAACCTTTGAGATTGACATCACCTGGTCTTCCCAGACGATGATTGAGAACAATCCATGACACTGGCAGGTCTCAGCTTGGCAAAGGGGGCAGTGCATGCTATAAATTCTGCAGGGTGCCCAAACTTTTGCAGACGCCATTTTTTTGTTTTCTGTTATTTTGAAAGTGTAAATGATGGAAATAAAATCTAACTTTTGTTGACATATTATAAGAATGTCTAATCTGTAATTTGATGCCTTTTGGAGATTTTTCCATCTTTCCTTGGCTTCTTTATGCACATTAATACAAATTTTTAGCTGGGGTGCCCAAACTTTCGATCCCCACTGTATACCATAGATGTGTGTTTTGCTCATGGGCTTGATATCTACTCGAGGTTATTATTTTGCAGTCTTTATACAGACAAAGCAAAAGAACTCAGAGCACAAGCTGAATGCATGATGACGGCTCACGTTCCTAATTATTTTGGACTTGATGGAATAAACGCAGGTGGTCCGTTTCCCAGTCGTTCTGCTCTTGTACACATGATTGGTCGACACATGTAAGGCTGTAAGCAAGGCGAGTGGCTGCTCAGCAGGTGTGCCATCAAGGCCTGAAGTGTTGGAAAGTAATAATCCAACCTGGGATCAGGACCATGGACAGCTCCCATGTGCCTCCTCTACAATTGCTGGGCTGCTTTCTGATCAGGAATGACCTGCAGACCATTAGAGGATTACCATATAGGAGTCCATTGACGTGAGATGTCAATCAGAAGATTGCTGAATAATTGTCAGTGAAAAGGATAAGCATGCACCACTTGTATTGAGGCAGTTTAGTGAACCAGCGCTCCATTGTGAACCCCACTGCAGTTGAATGGGTTATGTTAGGCAGACGGTACTGCCCGCTGAATGCAACTGAGTGATAGAATGTAGAGCTGTTTTTTTTTTATGATACTGTTGCTGTATATTGTAAAATTTCAGGATTGTGTGCATTCAAACATATGTAGTATCAGCAAAGTTCCTGTTCTCTGCTTGGAGAGCTCTGGCTCTGACTTAGCAGGGTGTGTGCTAGACCTCTGCAGAGAGACCGCTGCTTCCACACAGACTGTAGATGTCCTCCTGTGCAGCATGCTGGCAGGGAACAGGATTTTCTACTCATGCTGTGGCTACTTTCTAAAGACAATGAACTATGAGACTTTGCACATCTTTCATTCTGATGCATCTTCAATGTGTGTATCTGATTTATACTGAAGGTTCAGTTGGGCTTGAAAGCGGAACTAAAGAGAGGATACTCAGCTTCCAAACATCACAGGCATAGGGACCCCCACTTGTGTGCTGGGCTTCAGCTATCTTCATTGGCCCGCTCAGGATGACATCACTCCTGCAAATGTGCAGGAGCTAGTCATCCAGAAGGAAAAGAAAAGAGACTGCGAGACTCCGAAACGTTGCCTTGCTGTAACTATGTGATGGTTTATTAAAACCTTTGGACCCATATTGGTGATCCTCGGTGTGCTGGTGACATTTTTTTCTTGCTGATTTTGTTCGGTTTCAGCCGACGGTCACTGCAGCACCCACTTATACACAGAGCCATTTTTAATGCAGGAACGTGTGCGTTTGGGTCATACCCTTGGAGCTAGTCATTCGGCACACAGGATCGGCCCTGCTGCTGTAAGCTGAGCTGCACATGCACAGCTCAGTTTTTTGGCCCAGGGATCACTGTGTGCAGGCAGGTAGTTGCATGTCTCATCTGCAATAAAATTCCAGTTTATCATAGCGGAGCTTTAGTTCTCATACACACTAGAAAAATTAAAAACTGCTTTAGAAGCGCTTGACAAAAAAATGCTTATGTTTTAGTGTTTTTTGGCCGGCGCTTTAGCGATGTTTAGCCTAGAGTAAGCTACGTTTAGTAGCTTCAGCGTTAAGGAGCGAGGCCACCATTGTTAAGGAGAGGGCCGGGAAGCTGGCCGCCACATCCTTAACAGTGGATGAGACATCAGGTGAATATAAAAAAAAAACATTGCCGGCAATAAAAAAAATGTGAAAAAAAAATGGCGTGGGGGTCCCCCCCCCTCATCCATACCAGGCCCTTTGGGTCCGGTAAGGATTTTAAGGGGAAGCCCATTCCAATTTTTTTTTTTAATTGGCAGGTCAGGAAATGGGGGGGACAAGCGAGCGCGCCCCCCCTGAACTATACCAGGCCACATTCCCTCAACATGGGGGAGTGCTTTGGGGCCATGTTGATGAGAACCTTTCCTGCACAACTCTGGCCGGTGATTGTGGTGGCTGCGGGCGGGGAAATACAGGGGAAAGACCAATGTGTGTGAGTGTTCTGGTGGAGGGATACAGGGGAAAGACCAATGTGTGTGAGTGTGCTGGTGGAGGGATACAGAGGTAAGAGGCTGCGGGCGGGGGGGCTTATTGGAATCTGGAAGGAGGCCCCCAGATCCCTCCCCCCCCCCTCCAATGTGACAACTGGTGACCTCACAAGGGGGCTGGTCTTCCTGTGACATCACCAAATGGCCCCGCCCCTTAGTTATTTAAGAGTTGTCAGACGGCGGGAGCCTTCATTAGGACCAGAGGTTTTCGGCAGTAGCGGCGGGCGTCATGGGTAATGATGGATCTACACTTTTTGTTGAATGAGTAGGGGTACTATGTACCCCATACTCATTCACATGGGGGGGGGCAGGATCTGTAAAGCACATATATACAGTAGTACTCAACACATGATCTTCTGTTAAGAAGAGTTTGCTTTCAGCATGCTGGATATATCAAACATGCATTTCCATTTAGACAAGGTATAATATCTGGAAAAATGGAGTCCATAAGTGTAAATGGACCCTAATGAAGGGGGGATACATCCACTAGTAATGAAATAGTTAACATAGTAGAGTCTATGACACCAATAGACCAAGATTGCAGTTGGGGGCCTCCTTGCTTGACGAGAGCGCTGGGTAAGGTCCATCACAGACGGGATTCTTGCCTTTCCTTATGGTTACGATTGGCTATGCATATACTGCCATATGTTTTCTGAACGGGGAGCGCATATAGTGTGCCCGCTCGGAGCCGAGCCTTGTTTTTCAGCTTACGATTATAATTAACACAGGGGTTGCCATGGCAACATCCGTTATTTCCCCCTTTCTGAATACTGCTGCCTCTTTTTGACATATGTTGTTGATTTAATTGTTTTTAATAGAAACTTCTCCCGATGGGGGCTGCATTCTGTCACTCAAAGCCGGCAATGGAGGTGTGCAACGGTTGTCTCGGGGTATATGTTGTTAATGTATTAAAGAGGAGAGTTATAACACACTGAAAGCAAACCTGTATTCAAGACAGAAATGTCCGCTTAACAAATAGCCTGTCTCAACAGCAAATTAGGTGTACCTTTTGTCCTTTGGTTCAAGATGTCCTCCGCTGCATGTCTGCCAGAGTGATTGCATTTCATCATTTTATATATGCAGGTTTAGTAAAACAATGCAAAGCAAAAATGATAAAGTGTTTTTTGAGGAGGGATACAGGGGAAAGACCAATGTGTGTGAGTGTGCTGGTGGAGGGATACAGGGGAAAGACCAATGTGTGTGAGTGTTCTGGTGGAGGGATACAGGGGAAAGACCAATGTGTGTGAGTGTGCTGGTGGAGGGATACAGAGGTAAGACCAATGTGTGTGTGAGCGTGAGGGTGGAGGGATACAGAGGTAAGACCATTGTGTGTGAGTGTGCTGGTGGAGGGATACAGGGGAAAGACCAATGTGTGTGTGAGTGTGCTGGTGGAGGGATACAGAGGAAAGACCAATGTGTGTGTGAACATACTGGTGGAGGGATACAGAGGAAAAGCCAATGAGTGTGTGAGCTTGCTGGTGGAGGGATACAGACATAAGACCAATGTGTGTGTGAGCGTGAGGGTGGAGGGATACAGAGGTAAGACCATTGTGTGAGTATGCTGGTGGAGGGATAAAGGGGAAAGACCAAGGTGTGTGAGTGTGCTGGTGGAGGGATACAGAGGTAAGACCAATATGTGAGTGTGCTGGTGGAGGGATACAGAGGTAAGACCATTGTGTGAGTGTGCTGGTGGAGGGATACAGGGGAAAGACCAATGTGTGTGTGAGCGTGCTGGTGGAGGGATACAGAGGTAAGACTAATGTGTGTGTGAGCGTGCTGGTGGAGGGATACAGAGGAAAAGCCAATGAGTGTGTGAGCGTGCTGGTGGAGGGATACAGAGGAAAAGCCAATGAGTGTGTGAGCGTGCTGGTGGAGGGATACAGAGGAAAGACCAACGTGTGTGTGAGTGTGCTGGTGGAGGGATACAGAGGAAAGACCAACGTGTGTGTGAGTGTGCTGGTGGAGGGATACAGAGGTAAGACCAACGTGTGTGTGAGCGTGCTGGTGGAGGGATACAGAGGTAAGACCAACGTGTGTGTGAGCGTGCTGGTGGAGGGATACAGAGGTAAGACCAACGTGTGTGTGAGCGTGCTGGTGGAGGGATACAGAGGTAAGACCAACGTGTGTGTGAGCGTGCTGGTGGAGGGATACAGAGGTAAGACCAACGTGTGTGTGAGTGTTCTGGTGGAGGGATACAGAGGTAAGATCAACGTGTGTGTGAGCGTTCTGGTGGAGGGATACAGAGGTAAGACCAACGTGTGTGTGAGCGTGCTGGTGGAGGGATACAGAGGTAAGACCAACGTGTGTGTGAGTGTTCTGGTGGAGGGATACAGAGGAAAGATCAATGTGTGTGTGAGCGTGCTGGTGGAGGGATACAGAGGTAAGACCAATGTGTGTGTGAGCGTGCTGGTGGAGGGATACAGAGGAAAAGCCACTGTGTGTGTGAGCGTACTGGTGGAGGGATACAGAGGTAAGACCAATGTGTGAGTGTGCTGGTGGAGGGATACAGAGGTAAGACCAATGTGTGTGTGAGTGTGCTGGTGGAGGGATACAGGGGAAAGACCAATGTGTTTGAGTGTGCTGGTGGAGGGATACAGAGGAAAGACCAATGTGTGTGTGAGTGTGCTGCGGAAGGGATACAGAGGAAAGACCAATGTGTGTGAGTGTGCTGGTGAAGGGATACAGAGGAAAGACCAATGTGTGTGAGTGTGCTGGTGAAGGGATACAGAGGTAAGACCAACGTGTGTGTGTGAGTGTTCTGGTGGAGGGATACAGAGGAAAGACCAATGTGTATGTGAACGTGCTGGTGGAGGGATACAGAGGAAAAGCCACTGTGTGTGTGAGTGTGCTGGTGGAGGGATACAGAGGAAAAGCCACTGTGTGTGTGAGTGTGCTGGTGGAGGGATACAGAGGTAAGACCAATGTGTGTGTGAGTGTGCTGGTGTAGGGATACAGAGGTAAGACCAATGTGTGAGTGTGCTGGTAGAGGGATACAGAGGTAAGACCAATGTGTGAGTATGCTAGTGGAGGGATACAAAGGAAAAGCCAATGAGTGTGTGAGTGTGCTGGTGGAGGGATACAGGGGAAAGACCAATGTGTGTGAGCGTGCTGGTGGAGGGATACAGAGGAAAAGCCAATGTGTGTGTGTGTGAGCGCGCTGGTGGAGGGATACAGAGGAAAAGCCAATGAGTGTGTGAGCATGCTGGTGGAGGGATACAGAGGTAAGACCAATGTGTATGCAAGTGTGCTGGTGGAGGGATACAGAGGAAAGGCCAATGTGTGTACTGGTGGAGGGATACAGAGGAAAGGCCAATGTGTATGCGAATGTGCTGGTGGAGGGATACATAGGAAAGGCCAATGTGTATGTGAGTGTGCTGGTGGAGGGATACAGAGGAAAGACCAATGTGTGTGCTGGATGTGGGGTCTCACTGGGAAAAGACTAATGTGTGTATGCTAGAGGAGGGATACAGGGGGAAAACCATCTGTGTGTCCTGGAGGTGGAATCACACTGGGAATAGACCACTCTGTGTTTGCTGGAGGTGGGATCTCACTAGGAATAGACCACTCTGTGTTTGCTGGAGGTGGGATCTCACTGGGAAAAGACCATTCTGCATGCTGGAGGTGGGATCTAACTGGGAAAAGACCATTCTGCATGCTGGTGCTTCGATCTCTCTGAGAATTTTCCAGTTTGTGTGCTGAATGTGGGATCCCACAGTGAAAAGACCAATCTGTGTTTGCTTGAGGAGAGATACAGGGGAAAAGACAAACTGTGTGTGCTGGTGATGGGATCGTACTGGGAAAAGATCACTCTGTGTTTGGTGGAGGTGGGATCTTACTGAGAAGCCAGTCTGTATGTGCTGGAGGTGGGATCTCACTGGGAAAAGACCATTCTGCATGTTGGGCTGGGATCTTACTGGGAATAGATCACTCTGTGTTTGGTGGAGGTGGGATCTCACTGGGAAAAAGCCAGTCTGTATGTGCTGGAGGTGGGATCATGCTGGGAATGGACCACTGTGTGTGCTGGAGGTGGGCTTTCACTGAAAAAAGACCAATGTGTTTGTGTACTGGAGGAGGGATACAACCTCTGCATGGTGACTGTCCTAGCAGTACCATCTGTGCAGAGAGGCTGAACTACAGCTGCCTACACACTCTCTAACTACCCTTGCCATTTCTGCAACCCTCTCCACCTCTCTGTGTTCCATCCTCGTTCCCCTCTCTACATCTGTGCATTCCTTCCCTACATCTTTCTGCAATTAGGTATATCTTGCACTCCTGTGCAGCTTTCTGCCGCCCACTTTGCACTCCCTTTGTGCCAATTCATTGGATACCCAATCTGTTAGCTTCCACTTTCCTCTTAGCCTCTCCTATTATTGATTTCAGAAGAGTTTTCTCTGGGGGAGTAGATATTACACCAAAGAAAGTATCTAATTTTAATGTGCAAGTTGATATTCTTATTAATGCCAAGCTGGCCATTATGAAGTATCACGGTCTCAAAGAACAAGCTGTATATAGCATTGGTGAGCTTAGACAACAATCTAACAAATTTGAGTTTTTGTTGGAACAACCTTATTAAATGACAGGTTCACTTTAAGTTTTACTATTTAATAAAGGTATTGTTCTTAAATTTCCACAAGCAAGTGTCAATGTATTTTGATTAGGGCCAGAGCAGAGCATACGGGACGTGTGCTTGAAATAACACAATCATTTTTCCTGCTTGGTCGGCATTAACCGGCATGTACCTTGAGGCCTAGGAAGAATGTCCCTGAGTTGTATGGACAATGACACAAGATATATTGCAGGTTACAGCTTGATTAATTGCTGAGGCAGCGTGACTCATATATTTCCATCCTATAGTGAATCTCATTGTCTCCCGCTGTCCATGCGGAATTCCTAATTGGTCAGGATTTATGGAGAGATTTGCTGGAATGCAACAAAATCAATCAACAATCCCAGGACTAATTAACTCACCTAGAAGTAAAGAGTGATAGATTTAAAGGCTGACATATCGGGGTTTGGGAGTTCCACAGAGGAATTCTATACTGTAAGGTCAAATGTACAGGATGTGCCGTGTAATAAATTGGAAGCTAGACCCATCGCAGCTGAATTGCTTATTCAATTTGGATGAAAATACAGAAATGGGGTATTTTCAGAATTCTATATTTATTTAAATGCACATATAACAAATATAGCTAAACATCAGTTATTTTCTGTTGAGAATTTTTTGCCCAGTTAGTGAGGGGAAATCTCTATAACAGGACCACAGAAAAGTGGCCCTGAACTGCTACCCATAGACTGTATGCAACTCTTTCCTCCAATTTAACTACCCATGGGACACTATTCCTCCCATGGTTGGGGCACAATTCCTTTCATTGACACCATTGATGGGGCACTGTTCTTCCTATGATACTATTGATGGGGTAAAATTCCCCCCCATAACACTATTGATGGGGCTGTATTCCTCCCAATGACACTATTGATGGGGCACTATTCCTCCCAATGACACTATTAATGGGGCACTATTCCGCCCACTGACGCCATTGATGGAGCACTGTTCCTCCTAATGACACTATTTATGGAGTATTAGTCCTCCCCAATTAGCCCATTGATGGGGCACTATTCCTTCCAATGATACCATTGATGGGACACTATTCCTCCCAATGGCCCCATTAATGGGGTATTATTCCTCCCATTGATGGGGCACTATTTCTCCTATTGTCACCATTGATGGAGCACTGATCCTTCCGATGACACTATTGATGGGGTAAAATTCCCCCCAATAACACCATTAATGGGATACTTTTCCTCCCAATTACACTATTGATGGGGCACTATTCCTCCCAATGATACTATTGCTGGGGCACTATTCCGCCTAATGACGCCATTGATGGAGCACTGTTTCTCCCAATAATACTATTTATGGAGTATTATTCCCCCCAATAACACCATTAATGGGACACTATTCCTCCCAATTACACTATTGATGGGGCACTATTCCTCCCAATGGCACTATTGATGGGGCACTATTCCTCCCAATGACACTATTAATGGGGCACTATTCCGCCCACTGATGCCATTGATGAAGCACTGTTCCTCTTAATGACACTATTTATGGAGTATTAGTCCCCCCAATTAGCCCATTGATGGGGCACTATTCCTTCCAATGCTACCATTGATGGGACACTATTCCTTCCAATAACCCCATTGAATGGGGTACTATTCCTCCCATTGACACCATTGATGGGAGACTATTTCTCTTATTGTCACCAATGATGGTGCACTGTTCCCTCCAATGACACTATTGATGGGGTATAGTTCCCCCAATGATACCAATGATGGAGCACTATTCCTCTCTATGACACCATTAATGGGGCACTCTCACTCTTATTGACACAAGGGTAATTAGGCATTATTCTTACCATTTCTGACCCCAGAGGCACACTTTGACTTGTTTTAAAGTGCTTTTATGAGTTCAAAAAAGTTCATATTTTACTCTCAATATATTTTTATTGAAGTTTCGAAAGAACAAAACACATAACTATCATTGGCATCAAAGTAGACTAGGAGAAACAAATGACTATGAACACTTAGGAGTGCACACGATCTCATAGGTTCAAGCTTGAACAGAGAAGCTCAAATACTGTATATCCAAGAACAGGCATAGATAGGAAGGGCAATATTCAACAGCCCTAATCTATTGTATAGTTTCCTACACAAACACTTAGCACTAGATACTCCAAGCAACTGCCTGAGATATCCTTCTGAGCACTAGAGACTGGTAAAAGACTACCAGAGAAGAAAAGAAAAGGAAGAGAAAAAGAAAAGGAGTCAGAAAGACAGGTCCGGGGCAGGATGGTAAGGTGGAGCCTACCCCCAGTCATCAGGGAGCAATCATAAAGCAACATTCTAATATTCAGCCCAGGATTGCCACGTTTTTTCAAATCTTGCCACTGTATCGGGAAGCATACTAACAGCGTTCTCAGCAACATAATCCCGGTGATTTTCTTGGGTCACAGAGACTGAAGGTTGCTTTCAGGTTCTAGTAATGGTCATCTTTGCACCCAAGAGAACATAGAAAATCAGGCGTTGTAAATGTCGAGAAACATCCTTCAATGATGCATTAAGCAAAGCCACAGAAGGAGTCTGAAGAATAGGCAGTCCCGTAACTCTATGCAACAAAGCAAAAACACCATTCCAAAAATCTCTGAGCTGTGGACATTCCCACCAAATATGACTCATGGACCCATTCATGCCACATCACCTAAAACAAAGGGGAGATGCCGATGGATACATCTTAGCTAAATGTGTTGGATCCAAGTACCATCGGGTAAATAATTTAACATTAGCTTCTATCACGGTTACATTCATAATGCAAGAGTAGGATCTCAGGAATCGGTTATACCATTCTTAAGCCTCGTTTTCTTCCCCAAGATCCTTCAACCAGTTAGACATGTAAGAAAACTTAGAAGGCAAAGTCAGTAGAAGTCCATCTATAGGAGAGTTACCCCCTCTTTGTCTAAAAAAAGTTAATATTTTAATGTGCATAGTCTGGGTGCAAACTTGCCGATCAGTCACATACCTAGTCTTCAAGTGGTTGTACCAGGATGATACCTGCAGCTGCGGACATCATCCTAGTACCGTTATTTGCAGCTGACGGTTGGCTTTCTTGTGATAGTAATTGGAGCTAACTAGCCACTCAATCACTATTACATGCAGTGGGAGGCGATGCTTCCTTCTGCTGCTTTAACTGGATCTCCCGCCCCACCGGGAGTCACGATCGACCAGCTGGCACTATCACTGGCAAGCCATGGAGCCGGACAAAGACTGGATTGGCTTTTTCGGATCCATTAAATAGTAAACCGGAAGCGATGACCTGACATCAGTTCTGGGTTACATAGAAACAATTGACACCATTTTTAGATAATAAAACCATTCCAGCGCACTGATCCTGGTGTGATTGAATACTTTTAAGGGCAGAGGAGGGATTTGGGGGTCTTGATGACCCCAGATCCCTACATAAAGAGTACCTGTCACATTCCTATTGTTGTTTCAATGGATATTAACATGCAGTACTTGTGCGCAAAGGCAAACGCACGAGTTGGTTCCGAATGCATGTAAACAGCGATCTTCCTGCCACAATCGACAGATCATGGGCAGTAATTCTAGCACCAGACCTCCTATGTAAATCTAAAGTGGTAACCTGTAAGGGTTTTTAAAGTGTCACCTATGGATAGTAAAAATGTACATAGTTTGTCACAGTTGCATGGGTGTACGCAATTTTAAAGCAGGACATGTTTGGTATCAATTTACTCGGCATAACATCATCTTTTATATTTACAAAAAATTGGTTATGTATTGTTCTTTTTTGCATTAAAATTGAAAAATGTTATTTTTCCCCTAAAATTGCATTTGAAAAACCGCTGCACAAATACCACGTGACATAAAAAATTGCAAAATCCACCAATTTATTCTCTAGGGCCTCTGCTTTAAAATAATGCGTGGGGGTTCTAAGTAATTTTCTAGCAAATAAAAACTGATTGTTACATGTGAACAAAAAGTGTCAGAAAAAGCCTGGTCCTTAAGGCCTGGTTGACTCTGCTGCGACTTGGGATCCGGATTCTGAGACCCCAACACGCATGACATGTGAAATCCCATGTCCGTCACTGAGAGCTGTCTCATTTAGCACTACTGAAGTCACCCCGATTTTAGAAAAGGTTTCTGTACTACTTCATGGTGACTCCTATCTGACTTTAATGGAAGTCGCCTCCATATTGGATGCTCGTCTATATTGATGTGATTTAGATCTGACATTACAGGAAGATTACCCAGGAATTCCCTGAAAGTTTCTTCAAAGTTGCTTCAAAGTCACACCAAGTCACATCAAAGTCACACCAAGTCACATCAAAGTACTACTCAAGTCGCCGGGTAGTTGCATGGCAAAGTCCCACGAAAAAGCCTGGTCCTTAAGGCTTGTTTCACACTGCTGCAACTTGGGATCCGGCTTCTGAGACCCCAAGTCACATGACATGTAAAATTCCACATTCGTCACTGACAGCTGTCTTAATTAGCACTACTGAAGTCACCCCAACTTAAGAAAAGGTTCCTGTACTGCTTCAAGGTGGCTTCTATCTGACTTGTGCCCATAGACTTTAATGGAAGTTGCCTCCAAATTGGTTGCTCATCTGTATTGGAGTGATTTAGATCTGACATTACAGGAAGATTACCCAGGAATTCCCTGAAAGTTGCTTCAAAGTCGTATCAAAGTCACACCAAGTCACATCAAAGTCACACCAAGTCACATGAAAGTACTACTCAAATCGCCGGGAAGTCGCCTGGCAAAGTCGCACTGTAAGTCCCACGAAAAAGCCTGGTCCTTAAGGCATGGTTCACACTGCTGCAACTTGGGATCCGGCTTATGAGACCCCAAGTCACATGACGTGAAATTCAATGCTCGTCACTGAAAGCTGTCTTAATTAGCACTACTGAAGTCACCCCAACTTTAGAAAAGGTTCCTGTACTACTTCATGGTGACTTCTATCTGACTTGTGCCCATAGACTTTAATGGAAGTCGCCTCCAATTTGGATGCTCGTCTGTATTGGAGTGATTTAGATCTGACATTACAGGAAGATTACCCAGGATTTCCCTGAAAGTTGCTTCAAAGTCGCATCAAAGTCACACCAAGTCACATCAAAGTACTACTCAAGTCGCCAGGAAGTCGCCTAGCAAAGTAGACTTTCAGGTCGCTGTAGTGTGAACCGAGACTAAGTGGGATGAGTTACCCATGTAACGGCTGAGCTGTGTTCATGACTATCATTAGAACCAGGGGCGGACTGACAACTCATGGAGCCCCCGGACAATAGGGGATCATGGGGCCCCTGTGTACTTGCCCAAACTCAAAAAAGCCTATGAAAAAGGTAACAGGGACATCTCATGGGGCCCCCTACTGACCCCGGGCCCTCGGGCAGTGCCCGAGTTTCCAAACGGTCAGTCTGCCCCTGAGAAAAACTGAGAAAGCTACTTGCATGAGCAGGTATTCAGCATTACAGAACAAGTCCAGTTAAATCTGAATACCTAATGCTCACATTTTTTTAAGACATATGGTGACAATTTTGGATGTGATTAGTTGTCCTGGTTCTCAGAATGGTCCTGCAGTGGACAAGTCTGTCACATGCTAGGTTAGTTTTCAGCTGAATGCTGATTGCAGCATAAAGACACTGAAGGGAATTCTGCAGCTACTGTCATCCACAGAATGCGGAGCTGTCTGTCTCCGGTCTCTGTAGATCTATATCTGCAGTAGGATCCGATTCGCTCACTCAGCAGAGGGAAGCTCTTCAGTAAGCACAGTTTGATACTCAGCCTAAAACAGGCAAATGATCCGTATTTCATTATTTAATAACTGTGTTTGCAACCTGCTATTATTCATATCACTGTTATGAAGAGCTAACGGTGGAGAATGCATGGAGGCAGTACAATCGATGATATGTGTTGTGACAGTAACAAAAAGGATTTTTTTTTTACTTCAACTGACTCTTCTGAAGCAATTGAGTCTGCAAAACGACAAATAAAACATGCGGGGAAAATAATCCACAAATTAATTTTATAAACACATACTAGGAACAATACTATTGATTCAGAGACCTTAGAAATGCAGCCTATCCATTCACTAGAGACCAGTGACATCACTGAGAATGCAGCCTATTCATTCACTAGAGACCAGTGACATCACTGAGAATGCAGCCTATTCATTCACTAGAGACCAGTGACATCACTGAGAATGCAGCCTATCCATTCACTAGAGGCTAATGACATCACTGAGAATGCAGCCTATCCATTCACTAGAGGCTAGTGACATCACTGGGAATGCAGCCTATCCCTTTGCTAGAGACCTGTGACTTCACTGAGAATGCAGCCTATCCATTCATTAGAGACCGGTGACATCACTGAGAATGCAGCCTATATATTCACTAGAGACCGGTGACATCACCAAGAATTCAGCCTATCCCTTCAATAGAGACCAGTGACATCACCGAGAATGCAGCTTATCCCTTCACTAGACACCAGTGACAACACCGAGAATGCAGCCTATTCCTTCACTAGAGACCTGTGACATCACTGAGAATGCGGCCTATCCATTCACTAGAAACCAGTGACATCACTGAGAATGCAGCCTATCCCTTCACTAGAGACCTGTGATATCACTGAGAATGCAGCCTATCCATTCACTAGAGACCGGTGACATCACTGAGAATGCAGCCTATCCCTCCACTAGAGACCAGTGACATCACCGAGAATGCAGCCTATCCATTCACTAGAGACCAGTGACATCACCGAGAATACAGCCTATCCCTCCACTAGAGACCAGTGACATCACCGAGAATGCAGCCTAGCCATTCACTAGAGACCGGTGACATCACTGACTTTGCAGCCTATCCCTTCACTAGATACCAGTGACATCACTGAGTTTCCAGCCTATCCGTTCACTAGAGACCAGTGACATCACTGAGAATGCAGCCTATCCATTCACTAGAGACCAGTGACATCACTGAGAGTGCAGCCTATCTATTCATTAGAGACTGGTGACATCACTAAGCATCCAGTCTATCTGTTCACTAGAGACCAGTGACATCACTGAGAATGCAGCCTATCCCTTCACTAGAGACCAGTGACATCACTGAGAGTGCAGCCTATCTATTCATTAGAGACTGGTGACATCACTAAGCATCCAGTCTATCTGTTCACTAGAGACCAGTGACATCACTGAGAATGCAGCCTATCCCTTCACTAGAGACCAGTGACATCATTGAGAATGCAGCCTATCCATTCACTAGAGACCAGTGACATCGCTGAGTACATAGTTATTTGCTAGTTTTCTGCTTCAACCACCACCCATCAAGACATAACTTTTATTTGCCCCCCATTTACCTCTTTGTTCAGCCAACACAGCTCTGCCCTCCAACTGGACATATTTACGAGGCTAAGCATTCTCTCTGCTCCCCGGGACAGTATTGGGCCAATCACCAGGCACCAACATTGTCACATACAGTAGAAGGGGGGTACATTTCATATATTCCACATCCAGAAATGTCAGGTATTTCTCTTTACCCCCAATGGCTGTATGGTTTGATGGGGGAGCGGAGTATGTTCATCCTGGGAATGGGGTCATTAGGTGACCCTGCATGGGCAAAGTAAGAGGTCACTTTAAATTGAAGCGTCAGTTTTCCATTGAAGAATGTGAGTTCATGTGAGTTGCTCTCTAGCAAAATTGGATTCTGATATTTCTGCTGAATATCAAACCTCCCCCTCCAGCTGTCAGCTCAGACATATCTGCCTATTGGGTATTTAAGATCTGTTCCAATCTGTCAAGTGGTATAATAACAGTGCATTGGTTTTGTACAAGTCCAATGCTTTCTACATTTATTACAGCTGACTTAATTGCTGACAATGGAAAATACTGAGTGCCATTATCATTCAAACTATGCGAGAGGTATACAGAGCTGCTGTTAGAAACCATGGGGCCCCATACAGCCAACCTGACAGGACCCCCATTCCCCCCAACAAAACCCAGTTTACAAGGCTTCAGTTATGAATAGACACAGCAAGTGATCGGTGCCAATCACTCATTGCGTTCACTCAGGAAAGAAAGGGGGGCTGGCAAATGTGACATATCCAGAAATGTCAGGTATGTCAGTCATGAATAGACACAGCAAGTGATCGGTACCGATCACTCATTGTGCTCACTCTGGAAAGAAAGGGGCTGGCAAATGTGACATATCCAGAAATGTCAGGTATGTCAGTCATGAATAGACACAGCAAGTGATCGGTACCGATCACTCATTGTGCTCACTCAGGAAAGAAAGGGGCTGGCAAATGTGACATATCCAGAAATGTCAGTTATGAATAGACACAGCAAGTGTTCGGTACCAATCACTCATTGTGCTCACTCAGGAAAGAAAGGGGCTGGCAAATGCGACATATCCAGAAATGTCAGGTATGTCAGCCATGAATAGACACAGCAAGTGATCGGTACCGATCAGACCAAAAAAAGCTAATGAAAACATATACAAAAAACAAACAAAAAAACAACCAAAACAAAAAAAAATGAAACAAAAAAAACAAGCAAAAAAAAACAAAACAAAAAAAAAACCAAAAACAATGAAAAAAGAAAAAAACAAAACAAACAACCCCCCCCCCCCGAAAAAAAAAAAACAGGGAGACTTGATGGACCACTCGGTCTTTTGCTGCTGTCACTTTTCTGTGTTTCTATAATTGCTGCAAAATGTCTCTCCAGGCCGCTTGCCCGCAAAAAAAAAGCGCATATCCAGCTTGTAATTGAGACATGATTAGTGAAACTGATAAATTTCCTTGTAAGTGAAAACTCAGAGCAACTGGAGGTAAAATGTTGCTATGATTATTGAGGAACTTCAGTCTCCTCAATCATGGCTCAACCCCCCTCCTCCAGTGCCGGCATTCTGGACAGTCCTGCGCATGCACAGACGCATTGAAGGGACCCACAGGGACCTTTCAGAGCCCTGTGATGCAACTGCACATGCGCCAAGCTGTACTCACACATACGCAAGGATCCTTTACTCTGCCATCCTCACGCTCTTGCATATCCCACATGGAAGAAAAATATATTTGAAATATATTTTAAAAATATTCTTCCCAAATATATTGACATATATTTGAAATGCTACAATTTTGGCCATATTCAGTATATTTAAAAAAAAAAAATATATATATATATACATACATATATATGGGTTTTTATAACAAAATATATGAAATATATAAAAATTTATTTCAAATATACTGTATGTCTTTAAAAATACAAATCTACATTTTTGGAATGCATTTACAATATATGTAAAAATATGTTAAAATGACTATTTTCATGTTAAAAAAAAATCTGAAGAATATATTTAAAAAAATATATAATTAATAAAAGCTGGTGTAAAAGCTAAAATAGCTGAAAAACTTAGCTTTCTCTACTGGCTGTTAAAAAAATTCCATAGCTCAAAAATGCTTTAAAAATGCAAAAACGCTCAAAAACACACAACAAAATGAGCACCCACCTAAACTAACCAATCTGTGTCCAGTCAGGCAGGCTCTTGCACTACATAATTGGCGGCTGATCTAAAGGAGATTATACGGTCAGATTGTAACATGTGTGGCGAGCTTAAAGCAGAACTCTGGTTAAAAATTTTATTTACCTATGCAGTGAGTGGGGCTATGCCCGCAGTGCATGGGTCAACTGCTCATTTTGTCTAGGGACTCAGGGAAAAGCTATGCTAAAGTCCCGTACACACAATGAGGATACCGGATGAATGATCGTCCATTTTTTTTTTCGCCTGCTAGTCTCACATCGAAAGCGAAAAGGTCCCTAAAGATACGAAAATTCTCGTACGAAAGAAAATAATTTTGAAAATGATGTCATGTATTTGTACTGTATTTTCGGACGACTACTGTACTGAATAAATGAAAATTGTACGATCTGGTATTGTAAGAGAAAGATTTTCGTACTTCTCCCTTTGGATATTGTTGCATGAATCGTCGTGATCGGCTCTCAAAAGCTGTGTACTAACAATCCGGTTATTGGACGATCAGTTTTTCGTACGAAAATTTTCATACGATTTTCTTATCGTGTGTACGGGGGAATAACTCTGTCCTCCAATCATTCAAAGGCGCACTCCCCCACGTTCCTGCTGTCCTCATATCCAGAACTGGTTTATGGGCGTGATGACATCAGAATCAGTCCATTCCCAAGACCACTGGCCTGCAGGGGGGCAGGAGCGGCGGAGACCGGTCTTGCGCTCAGAGGATCGGCGGATTAGGTAAGTATATCTCCACTTCAGGGGCGGACTAACCATTTGGAAACTCGGGCACTGCCCGAGGGCCCGGGGTCAGTAGGGGGCCCCATGAGATGCCCCTGGTACCCTTTTCATTAGCTTTTTTGAGTTTGGGCAAGGACACAGGGGCCCCATGATCCCCTACTGCCCGGGGTGCCTCATGAGTTGTCAGTCCGCCCCTGCTCCACTTACTGACCCCCTAGACAAAAATGAAAATTTAACCCATGCAGTGCTGGCACAGCCAACTGCATTGGAAAATAAGATTTGTGCCTGGAATTCTCCTTTAACCACTTGCCATCTGCCCTATAGAAGATTTGCTGCTACAGGGCTGATGTTCTGTGCAAAATCACGTATATAAAATGTGATCTTTCACTTCTGGTGCAGGGGGCGCACTCACACGCTTCCGGAGCCCTGCATCTGTTCTGATTGGACACAGTAGAAGCCGATCAAGTTGCTCGTCTAGGAGAATGACAGGACACAGCTCTGCCTATGCAAACAAGGCAGAGCTACGTCCTGTCAGCAGTGATGTGCCAGATTGTCATTCCCTGCAAAGCAGGGCATGCAATCCAGCACATCTATTAATAAAAACAGCACATAGCACACAATAAAACACTGGTTAGGCACATATTTAACCCTTTGATTGCCCTAGATGTTAACCCCTTCACAGCCAGTATCATATAATACAGTGACAGTGTATATTTTTAGCACTGATCATTATTTTAGTGTCACTGGTTCCCACAAAGTGTCATTTAGGGTTGGATTGGCCACCACAGTATTACAGTCCCGCTATAAGTCGCTGATCGCCGCCATTACTAGAATTTAAAAAAAAAATCCACTATAAATACCATAGTTTGTAGACGCTATCATTTTTGCGCAAACCAATCAATATACGCCTATTGGGATTTTTTTTTACCAAAAATATGTAGCAGAATACATTTTGGCCTACATTTATGAAGAAATTTTATTTTTTATTTTTTTTTATAGCAGAAAGTAAAAAATATTGTTTTGGGTTTTTTTTCAAAATTGTCGGTCTTTCTTTGTTTATAGCGCAAAAAATAAAATAAAAAACAGAGGCGATCACATAACAACAAAAGAAAGCTCTACTTGTGAGAAAACATTATATAAATTTAATTTATGTACAGCGTTGCATGACTGCACAATTGTCAGTTAAAGTAACGGGGGGTAAATATTCTGGAGCTGAAGTGTTTAATAGAGGATTACTCTGACTTTAAAGATTCCCCCTCGCTTCTTGTTGGGTCTGCTGTACTGAACAATGAATTGAAATCTCTCCAATTGGACACAGAAAAAGAAACCTCTTCTACCCAAAAGTTAAAAAAAAAAAAAAAAGTATTGCTTGAGAAAAAAATAATAAATTTAAAACAACTCCTCAATTCTGCACTTTTCAGTTCATCTTTGTATAGTTCAATAAAAGGAATTCATCATGCGCCAATTCTTCTTCCAGCTCTCTATCAACAGCGCAGGAGGTGCTTCATAGTGAGCCTTAGAACATAGAAAAAAACGAAAGAGAACGCACAGATCTTTATTCGTCTGAAAAGATAAAATATTCCACTCACATTCTGTGGGCTTAATCGCTTTGTACATGGCTACAGCTTTACAGTTGGTGTATGGATTTCCCACTGTGATAGCCGACAGGCCAGAAGATGGAACACGTGCCTGCCCGCTGGTCAGAGCCCAGCAGGTCTACCTGAAGCCATAGACAGCAAGAAATAGACAATTTTATTTTAATGTATCTTATATAGCCTTGTTTTAGTGTCACTTGAGATACAGCGCAGCACAGTGGCTAAACGGTTAGCACTTCTGCCTGGCAGCACTAGGGTCTTTGGTTCAAATCCCAACCATGGCACCACCTGCTTGGAGTTTGCATGTTCTCCCTGTGCCTGTGTGAGTTTTCTCCAGGTACTCTGGTTTCCTCCTACACTCCAGACATACTGGTAGGTGAATTGGCTCCTGTCTAAATTGGCCCTAGTATGTGTATGTATGAATGTGAGTTAGGGACCTTAGATTGTACGCCCCTTGAGGGTTAGGGACTGATGTGAATGAACAGTGTATATGTAAAGTGCTGTGTAAATTGATGGCGCTATATAAGTACCTGAAATAAATATACACCAATCTGCCATCATTTATTTCATTATGACCACTGACAGGGTAATTGAGTAACATTAATTACCTTGTTACAACGACATCTGAACGTCAGTGGGATATGCAAGGGGTCTTCAAAAATTTCTGCACTTTTATACACATACATACATATATATATATATATATATATATTATATATATGTGTGTGTATATATATATATATATATATATATATATACACACACACACACACATATATACATATATACAGTCATGGCCGAAATTGTTGGCACCCTTGATATTTTTCCTGAAAATCAAGTATTTCACACAAAAAAGGTATTGCATTAACACATGTTTTGCTATACACATGTTTATTCCCTTTGTATGTATTGGAACAAATATAAAACAGAGGCAGAAAAGCAAATATGACATAATGTCACACAAAACCCCAAAAATGGGCTGGACAAAAGTATTGGCACCCTTAACTTAATATTTGGTTGCACACCCTTTGGAAAACATAACTGAAATCAGTCGCTTCCTATAACCATCAATAAGCTTCTGACACCTCTCACCCGGAATTTTGGACCACTCTTCCTTTGCAAACAGCTCCAGGTCTCTCTTATTGGAAGGACACCTTTTCCCAACAGCAATTTTAAGATCTCTCCACAGGTGTTCAATGGGATTTAGATCTGGGCTCATTGCTGGCCACTTCAGAACTCTCCAGCGCTTCTTTGCCATCCATTTCTGAGTGCTTTTTGACGTATGTTTGGGGTCATTGTCCTGCTGGAAGACCCAGGATCTTGGACGCAAACCCAGCTTTCTGACACTGGGCCCTACAGTGCGACCCAAAATCCTTTGGTAATCCTCAGATTTCATGATGCCTTGCACACAGTCAAGGCACCCAGTGCCAGAGGCAGCAAAACAACCCCAAAACATCATTGAACCTCCACCATATTTTACCGTAGGTACTGTGTTTTGTTCTTTGTAGGCCTCATTCCGTTTTCGGTAAACAGTAGAATGATGTGCTTTACCGAAAAGCTCTATCTTGGTCTCATCTGTCCACAAGACGTTTTCCCAGAAGGCTTTTGGCTTACTCAAGTACATTTTGGCAAACTGTAGTCTTGCTTTTTTATGTCTCTGTGTCAGCAGTGGGGTCCTCCTGGGTCTCCTGCCATAGCGTTTCATTTCATTTAAATGTCGACGGATAGTTCGCGCTGACACTGATGCTCCCTGAGCCTGCAGGACAGCTTGAATGTCTTTGGAACATGTTTGGGGCTGCTTATCCACCATCCGGACTATTCTGCGTTGCAATCTTTCATCAATTTTCCTCATCCGTCCACGACCAGGGAGATTAGCTACAGTGCCATGGGTTGCAAACTTCTTGATAATGTTGCGCACTGTGGACAAAGGCAAATCTAGTTCTCTGGAGATGGACTTGTAACCTTGAGATTGTTGATATTTTGCCACAATTTTGGTTCTCAGGTCCTCAGACAGTTCTCGTCTCCTCTTTCTGTTGTCCATGCTTAGTGTGGCACAGACAGACACACAATGCAAAGGTTAAGTGAACGTCTCTCCTTTTTATCTGCTTTCAGGTGTGATTTCTATATTGCCCACACCTGTTACTTGCCCCAGGTGAGTTTACAGGAGCATCACATGCTTGTAACATTCTTATTTATCCGCAGTTGTGAAAGGGTGCCAATACTTTTGTCCAGCCCATTTTTGGAGGTTTGTGTGACATTATGTCGAATTTGCTTTCTTTCCTCCCTTTTTTTGTTTTGTCCCAATACACACAAAGGGAATAAACATGTGTATAGCAAAACATGTGTTAATGCAATACGTTTCGTGAGAAATACATGATTTCCTGGAGAAATATCAAGGGTGCCAACAATTTCGGCCATGACTGTATATATATATATATATATATATATATACACACACATATATACACACACATATATATATATATATATACACACACACACATATATACATATATACACACATATATATATATATATATATATATATATATATATATACATACATATACACACACACATATATACACATATATATACAGTCAGGTCCATAAATATTGGGACATCGACACAACTCTAACATTTTTGGCTCTATACACCACCACAATGGATTTGAAATGAAACAAACAAGATGTGCTTTAACTGCAGACTGTCAGCTTTAATTTGAGGGTATTTACATACAAATCAGGTGAACGGTGTAGGAATTACAACAGTTTGCATATGTGCCTCCCACTTGCTAAGGGACCAAAAGTAATGGGACAATTGGCTTCTCGCTGTTCCATGGCCAGGTGTGTGTCATTCCCTCATTATCCTAATTACAATCAGCAGATAAAAGGTCCAGAGTTCATTTCAAGTGTGCTATTTGCATTTGGAATCTGTTGCTGTCAACTCTCAAGATGAAATCCAAAGAGCTGTCACTATCAGTGAAGCAAGCCATCTTTAGACTGAAAAAACAAAACAAACCCATCAGAGAGATAGCAAAAACATTAGGCGTGGCCAAAACAACTGTTTGGAACATTCTTAAAAAGAAGGAACGCATCGGTGAGCTCAGCAACACCAAAAGACCCGGATGACCCGGAAGACCACGGAAAACAACTGTGGTGGATGACTGAAGAATTCTTTCCCGGTGAAGAAAACACCCTTCACAACAGTTGGCCAGATCAAGAACACTCTCCAGGAGGTAGGTGTATGTGTGTCAAAGTCAACAATCAAGAGAAGACTTCACCAGAGTGAATACAGAGGGTTCTCTTGTATTTATTGATGATGTGACTGCTGACAAAAAGCAGCAGGATGAATTCTGAAGTGTTTTGGGCAATATTTTCTGCTCATATTCAGCCAAAAGCTTCAGAACTCATTGGACGCCGCTTCACAGTGCAGATGGACAATGACCCAAAGCATACTGCAAAAGCAACCAAAGAGTTTTTTAAGGGAAAGAAGTGGAATGTTATGCAATGGCCAAGTCAATCACCTGACCTGAATCCGATTGAGCATGCATTTCACTTGCTGAAGACAAAACTGAAGGGAAAATGCCCCAAGAACAAGCAGGAACTGAAGACAGTTGCAGTAGAGGCCTGGCAGAGCATCACCAGGGATGAAACCCAGCGTCTGGTGATGTCTATGCGTTCCACACTTCAGGCTGTAATTGACTGCAAAGGATTTGCAACCAAGTATTAAAAAGTGAAAGTTTGATTTATGTTTATTATTCTGTCCCATTACTTTTGGTCCCTTAAAAAGTGGGAGGCACATATGCAAACTGTTGTAATTCTTACACCGTTCACCTGATTTGGATGTAAATACCCTCAAATTAAAGCTGACAGTCTGCAGTTCAAGCACATCTTGTTTGTTTCATTTCAAATCCATTGTGGTGGTGTATAGAGCCAAAAATGTTAGAATTGTGTCGATGTCCCAATATTTATGGACCTGACTGTATATATATATATATATATACACACACACACACACATATATATACATATATATATATATATATATATATATATATATATACACACACATATATACATATATACACATATATATATATATATATACATATACACACATATATATATATATATATATATATATATACAGTCATATATATGTGTGTGTGTGTGTGTTAAAAAAAAATGAGGAAACATTTTGAAGAACCTTCATATTATGCAGCGAGTGAACATGTTGTCCTTGAAGTCAATGTGTCGAAAAAAATGGGCATCGCAGTTTGCCGCATGTGGGGCTGTGTAGCCAAAGACTCCTCAGCTTACCCATGGTGACCCGAATCTACAGCCATAAGCACCTACATTGGGTACGTGAGCATCATCACTGGACCATGCAGAAATGTTAGAAGGTGGCCTGGTCTGATGAATCACGTTCTCTTTTACATCCTGTGGATGGCTGGGTGTGTGTACATAGAAAGAGATGGCACCAGGATGCACTATGGGAAGAAGGGAAGCAGAGGCAGTGTGATGCTTTGGGCAATGTTCTGTTGGGAAACCGTGGGTCATGCCTTCATGTGGATGTTACCTGACATATACTGTAAGACCTACCTAAATATTGTTGCTGACCAAGTACACCCCTTCATAGAAACAGTACTCCCTGATGACACTGGCCTCTTTCAGCAGGACAATGCGCTCTGCCACACTGCAAAAATGGTTCAAGATTGGTTTGAGGAACACAACAGAGTTTGAAGTGTTTTCTTGGCCTCCAAATTCTCCAGATATCTATCCAATCAAGCATCTGTGGGAAGTACTGGAAAAACAAGTCTTAACCATAGAGGCCCCACCTCACAACTTACAAGACTTAAAGGATCTGCTACTGACGGCTTATTGCCAGGTACCAGACTATACTTTCAGAGGTCTAATAGAGTCCATGCCTCAATGGATCAGACCTGTTTTGGCAGCAAAAGGGGGAACTACTCAATATTAGGTGGTAGGTGGGTGGTCATAAAGGTATGGCTGATTGCTGTATATTTATACAGGCGTATCTCAGTTTGCGAATGCCTTGGTTAATATAATTTACGGATGAAAATCCATTGAAAATAATGCCTCGGTTTCCGAATTTATATCGCTATACGAACGGATTGTTTTCAATGTATTTACAAATTTTTTCTTAATCGTATCTCTGTACATTATTTATGTCTTTAAAGTGCACTTTATAAAGAGTTTTGAACAGATAAGACTTTGACTTTTTTCCAAGGGGGCCCCCAGATCCTACCCCCCCATGTGAATGAGTATGGGGTACATAGTACCCCTGCTCATTCACCAAAAAAAGTGTAAAAAGTAAATAAAAACACAACACAAGTTTTTGACAAGTTCTTTATTTAAAAAAAAAAAAAATGTCCCCCAAGGTAGATCCATCATCAATCACGACGCCCGCAGCTACCGCCAATGACCCCCCAAAAAAGCATATCAATACATGTCTGCTCTCGGTGCTTCCTGTCTAATGACATGACAGGTCCAGCGGATGACAGCTGTTTGAAACAAAGGGGTCCCGGGTGATGTAATTGGCCATATGTGGACATGACCACATATTATTTTAGTTAAGAGTATACTGTCGTGTCTGCTAGGGTTGGGCTTTCAGAATGGGGTCCAGATTCACAGGGAACTCGAAAACAATTCAGCAACTCCTAAGAGAGTAGTGCTGCAGTAAAACTAAAGGTAAACTGCTTAAAACATTCTATGTGGATTAGAAGAAACTACAAATATATGATTTTGCTGTCGACTCTCTAAGGCCCCATGTACACGGGATACTTCTGAACGATGGAAACTGACTGCTGAAAAACATAGGTTAAAAAACGTCTGTTTAGCCGCATTTGCATACCGCGTTTATGTGTGTTTGCAGTTGTTAGAAGCATTTTCTAAAGATAAGCACAGGAGAACCTCCCAAATGCCCAGAATGCACTGAAAAGTGGTAAATTATTAACTATTTCAGACTGTTTCAGAGAAATACAGAGAGTAGAAGCAGAGACAGCAGTATGTGTTGAGGTAATTAGATGTGAGTTGCTCATTAACATTTCTTTTGTTTCCAAGGGTGGGAATGGTGTCTGGTGGAGGGAGTCATTAAGGCCACCAGGCAGGGGGTCTCCATGAGGAATTTGAGGTGTGAATTGTCATTAACATATCTTTTGTTTCCAAGGGTGGGAGAGGTCTGAGGTGTGAATTGGTCATTACAATGTGTGACAAGCTTGGTAGGAACATCCTGTGTTCAGTGTTTTGTCCATCTGGGTACCTTGAAAATGCTTTGTATGCATTTTTTCATAATGAAAAAAGGCTCTGGACAGCATCGGGAACTGGAAGAGTTAAAAAAAAAATTTCAGACGCAAATGCTAATAAACACAATTTGCCGCGTTTATCTGCGTTTACAAGAATTTTGCGTTTGAAACGCTGATAAAATCGACTGCTGAACACAAGTTTTCTGCGTTCAAAAAAACAACTGTAAACTCAAATGCCTGTAAACGACTGTAAACGAAAATGTGTACATGGACACATAGGAAAACATTAGGGAGAGTTCAGGGGCTGCTGAAAAAACGCAGAACAGCTCCTAAACGTGAGTTTATCAGCTGCAGTGTACATGAGCCCTAATATTGGACTTGTGGGCTGGTCTGAATTGACTTGCATTGACCTACCACAGTACAATCACCTGTCATTCAAATATATTTCCTTTGGTAAGTCTTTGTGTAACAATAAAATTGTACGTACGCCATAGCTCTTCCTGAAAATGGTAAAAAAAACTAGCAATGAAAAATGTTGGAGTCCCAGTCTAAAAATACTGGTGGTGTTCCCACTTCTAAAGCCATCCAAATAATTGCACTGATACAGTTCTGCAGAGTTTCATCTAGGTTCCCTAAAGACATATCTAAGTTTAGCTCTGTACGCTATTTCGATATTCTTTATCGCTGCGGCGTGATCCAAACATTCCAGGAATTTATTGCCCTGTAGAGTGGAAAGTAATGATTTTCTTCTATGACAGTAAAACCTCCTGGCAAGCGTACAGCTTCTCCAAAGCCTGAAATCCATCACAAAGTATATTTCCTTTCCTGAGCTAAAAGGGCTGAAGATGATTTGATATGAGCCCACTTTGAAGAGCAGTGACACAATTTATCCTTTACATTAAGTATGCAGTGCTTTAATGGAAGACTGGTTATTGTTGGCCCAGGGAGCAATCAGAGCTGAGTGCTTTATGGTAAAGGTAGAGACGTTCAATAACAACGCATTGTTATGCAGTCTCAGATTGGAAAGACTATGATGGCGAACGTTTCCAGCAAGTTTTCTTCTCTGCTTGGCCTGATGGCTAGGCTTGGGCCCAGGGGCGGACTGACCATTTGGAAACTTGGGCACTGCCGGAGGGCCTGGGGTCAGTAGGGGGCCCCATGAGATGCCCCTGGTACCTTTTTTATAGGTTTTTTTGAGTTTGGGGAAGGACACAGGGGCCCCATGATCCCCTATTGCCCAGGGGCCCCATGAGTTGTCAGTCCACCCCTGCTTGGTCCCATTGTGGTCCACACTGTATACCTGGTACATATTAGCTCCAAAGCTTAGCCATCACCTGTAGGTCTACAAACACGCAAGGCTGACCTGTTACTTTCCTTAGACATGCAAGGTTGACTTGTTACCTGAAGTCCCACAGGTCTGCATACAAAGCTTTTCTGTTACCTGTTGCCCCATGGACATGTTCAAAGAATCGCATGGTCTTGTCCCACCTGCTGTCTAACATAGCTGCTTTCCAGGTAGTTCCTGCCTAGTAGAGATGAGCTGAGGATTCAGTACGAACGAGGTTTGGGCAATCAGAAGAATGCTTGAACGTTAGCTGTTTGGCCTCCTTCAGGATCCTTGCATCATATAGAAAAGTGGTGGTTTCTGTTGTCACGGGTTCCTCAGGGAGCACCTGTGGTGTCCCTAGGAACCACTTACGTCATGGGGAATGTTGTGGCCGTATTTGGTCAATGATGTCACCACTATCTCCACCCCTTGACTTATATAGCTGAGCACAGCTATGACAGTTCAGGGTAAAGGTGAGGGACAAAAGTGCCTTCCCCCACACCTAACTGATACCTAGACACATGCCCTCAACCAGGGGGGCCTTTTGGCTCAGGGAGCGGTCATTCGACTAGTATTTACTTCAGAATTGGTTGCGCACACCGGGTCGTTGTTTCACCAGCAGGCATGGTGATTGACAATGGATTTACAACAAGGGACTTTATTTTGGGATTTTTTTTATTAATAAAGGACTTGTCAAATGTTTGGGTGTCTTTATTCCAAGGTTACAACTTTTTTTGTGAATGAGTAGGGGTTCCCTATAATCATTTACGGAGGGAGGTTGTGTCTGGGGGCCCTCTTATTTTTAAAGAGGCCTTCCAGATTCCAGACCCCCCCCCCCCCCACAACCACCGGTCCAGGGTTGTGGGATAGAGGCCCTTGTCCTAATCAACATGGGGACAAGGTACTTTGCCAGGGAAGTCCCCCCTGCCAAAACGCCCCCCATGTTGAGGGCACGTGTCTAGGTATCGGTCAGGTGTAGGGGAAGACACTTTTGTCCCTCACCTTTACCAGCTAGCCAGGTTGAATGCTTGGATTAAGGGTCTGGTATAGATTTTTAGGGGGACCTCACACATTTTTTTTGCATGGTGTTTTCTGAGGGATTTCATGCAAACCCGGGGCAGTTCGGTTCATCATGCTTAAGGTCTCTCAGGAAATCCATATCAGACCCTTCATATCTTGTAGCGATTTTAAGAGAGTCTTCATGCATATTATATTTATTATTATTATTTTTTTATTATTATTATTATATATTATTTTTTTTTTTTTTGCATGACGTACCCTCTTAGAAACCATCCCAGACCCAAAAGGTCAGGTCAATATTTTAGGGAGGACTCTACGCATCTTTTTTTTAATTATCATTCCTTGGGTGTGGTGGCTACATTATTTTTCTTTTTTATCTTTTTTTTCCCCTTTATTTTCACCTGGTGATCCTGCCATCAACACAGTTCTTGTCCTAGAATGACAACGCTCACTTATTTGACCACTTCTATGGAGAAGCGGTGTTGTCACCCTAGGACAGGAAGTGTTTTGGGACTATAGAACACCTCCCCCTCTCCTCATCCCCATAACATTGGGGGAGGGGGGTCTTTCAGTGGTCCTCAAAGAAAACTGATTAGGTCACTAACTGATAACAGTACACAGGGTTGGATCTAGCCTATCTGATCTGGGGGTGCAGTAAAAAAAAAAAGTGTCGGGGGCATAATGTCAGTAGTGTGACAGGGATTCATGGAACCAGTGTTCCCTGTTCACTCGGCACACTTCTGTACCACAGAATCATAACCCGGAAGTAACGTCTGACAGGTAGTGCAGAGGTGGTGCAGGAGTGGAACTGGAAATGCTGTCATTAGTCTAGGGTGATTAAACAGAACCTGTGCCCCCTTATATCAGGTGTCCCTAACAGAGTCCCTCCTTATATCAGGAGTTCTTCTCAGAGTCCCTCTTTACATCAAGGCTCCTATAAGAGTCCCTCCTTACATCAGGTGTCCCCACCAGAGTGCCCCTTACATAAAATGTCCACATCAAAGTGCCCCTCTACATCAGTTTCCTCAACAGAGTGCCCCCTTACATCAATTGCCCCCCTCAGAGTGCCCTCTTACATCAACTGTCCCCAGCAGGTCTCATGGATTCGTGGATGCACTGTCATAGGTCTGAAGGAGCACAACTAAAATCTGGGGCGGGGGGGCATAGCCCACCCCAGCACCTCCTAGATCCGGGCCTAATAGTACAAGCAGAGAGCTCAGGAAGTTGAAAACTTACTGGATTTCTGGCAGGATGAATGGGGATTTTTTTACACTTTCAAGACCAAAAGGGAACAAATACTAGAAGTTCATTGTTAGGGTTTACATACACTAAAGCTGGCCATACACAAATAGATTTTCTTTCAGGAATTTTCGTTGCAAGAATATTCGTTTGATTTTCTAATCGTTAGTGGGGTCAAATCAATGTTCATTTTTGATGGCAGTGAAAAATCAAAGGAGAGAGGAAGGAAAACTTTTCTCGACCAAACAAATTTTCGCCCAGTGTATGTGGTTATCGTTCAGAAATTACATTAATTTTACAGAGGTAAAGACAATTTTTGAATGACATTCGTCCATTATTATTTATTTCAGGTACTTATATAGCGCCATCAATTTACACAGCACTTTACATATATATTGTACATTCACATCAGTCCCTAACCCTCAAGGAGCGTACAATCTAAGGTCCCTAACTTACATTCATACATGCACATACTAGGGGCAATTTAGACAGGAGCCAATTAACCTACCAGCATGTCTTT
The DNA here is from genome assembly GCF_062004578.1 of Staurois parvus. Classification (NCBI taxonomy): domain Eukaryota; kingdom Metazoa; phylum Chordata; class Amphibia; order Anura; family Ranidae; genus Staurois; species Staurois parvus. The sequence continues at coordinate 4,519,909 of NW_028317969.1, forward strand.
AGAGTGTGGAAGAAAACTGGAGAACCTGGAGGAAACCCACGCAGGCACAGGGAGAACATGCAAACTCCAGGCAGGTGGTGCCATGGCTGGGATTTGAACCAATGGCCCTAGTACTGCCAGGCGGAAGGGCTAACCATTTGGCCACTGTGCTGCCCTGTTCAATTCTTTGAACATCGATTGTTCAAAAAATTTTTGTATGACTTTTCTTACAAATATTCTCATTCAAAAATCTACACATGCAGGGGCAAACTGACCATTCGAGCACTCGGGCACTGCCCTAGGGCCTGGGGTCAGTAGGGCGCCCCATGAAATGCCCCATGTATGTTTTTTATAGGCTTTTTTGGGTGTACTTTGAGTGTGGGCAAGGACACAGGGGCCCCATGATCCCCTATTGCCCGGGGGCCCCATGAGTTGTCAGTCCGCCCTTATACACATGTATGGCCAGCTTAAGTCTATGGCAGACTGTGGCTGAATGGAGCTGCATGCTGTACTCAGCGGTACCCGTGTTTAGGTTCCTATGCATTTAGGGACGAATGCCTGGAATGCAAGTGACAATCAGACGCTTGGTTTTTTTTTTTTACGTTTTTCTAGAGAGCTTGTCATTAGAATTTGCATTGCTGTTATGTATCTAATAGGCTACAGCGCGCACATCCAGCAAGAATTTCATGAATTTCCTCAACCCATTAGCGAGTTCTCACAAGCGCTGACAGTGGTAATATACTTAATTACCTAAACTAATAATTATACGATTATTCCCTTGATAATTTTTCAGTTTCGTGACAATCTTTTTTTTCTTTTACTCGTAAATTGGCGTCATTAACGGAATGAATGGGGTTTATGTTGTCTTTTCAGCCTGTCAATTCTCTGACTTGTCTGTGAATGAGGCTCTTTGTGATGTAAATGTAAATGTTCCCTTGTAAACATGCGTTTATGAAAATCCTATATTATGCTTCATCGTGTCCTTTATTATTGTGTTTTCTTGTTTACTTAAAGTGGAAAGAAAAAAAAGAGCAGCTACAAAAACTGTAGCTGCTGACTTTTAAAATATGGCCACTTACCTCTCTCTCGGTCCAGCGGTGTCCTCACCATGGCTGGTTTCACTGGCCATCTTCTGTCCCTGGTGCCGGCATCTTTAGTGTGGGCACCTGGCTGTGACAGCTTGCGGCTTCACAGCCAGGTGCCCACTGCACATGTGCGAGAAGCGCTGCGCTTTGTGAATGGCCCCGTAGTCTTCTGGGGCATGGGGAAGGACAACTTAGGCAATTGCAGTGGAAGTGGGAGCGGGTACCTGTCAAATTTGGGTACCCGCTCCCCAAAGGTGTCAATCCTTGATGGAGAGCGGGGAACAAAGCATTAAAGCGGAACTTCCCCTTTTGGGTGGAACTCCGCTTTAAAGTAGATGTAAACCCACTCCCAAACATCCCATATACGCTTGGTAAAATAAATGCAAAGCCATTAGAACTTTTTATTGCATATGAGCATTAAATAAGTTCCTATCAATAACAGACCATAAGGCTAGGTTCACGTGTGTGTGGGTGGTGCTGCTGAGGATCCGCACGAAAATCCGTGCAGCCACACCACCCACACAGAGGAATGCAGACCCGCGGGCGGGTGACATTAATTCTAATGAGACGCCGCCCGCACTGGAAAACGCAACCGTACTGGGAACCGAGGTTCCATGCGGGCTGCGTTTTCAGAAGAAGTGCAGGGACTTCTTCCCTGTGTGTTCCGGGGCACGGGAGTCCATTCAAATGAATGGGCTCTCGTGCCCCTGCAAAACGCGGCCCGCACGGCCGCAAATATGTCAATCGGGGCTAAATCAGATCATATCACTGAGCTTTTATCTTGCAGTCCATTCACCTCGCTGTTCAATAGTGATGGCCTTGATGTTCGAGTCGAACGTAAGAAACTATCAGCTGTTCGCGTGTTTCGGCAAACACACAAATGTAAGGGCTTTCTGACAGTACATTGTGATTGGCCAAAGAAATGCACCTGACCACAGGTCAGGTGCAATGCTTTGGCCAATTACAGCACAATTAGGCAGAGCTAACGGCGACATCACCGATAGCTCCACCCACTTGTTTACATCTGACCGGCAAATGTCAGATTGTGGAAAGTGCTCAGCGGATGCAGACGGCTCGGCGGGCGCCAGTTTTTTTTCCGGTGAGTCGGTGTCATCGTGACAATGCTGGACACCGTGATTGCCAATGGATTACAACGATGGAACCATTATTTTGGCTTTTTTTTAACCACTTGCCCTCCAGAGGATTTACCCCCCCCCCCCTTCTTGACCAGGCCATTTTTTGCGATACGGCACTGCGTTACTTTAACTGACAATTGCGCGGTCATGCAATGCTGCACCCAAATGAAATTTGCATCCTCTTTTCCCACAAATAGAGGTTTCTTTTGGTGGTAATTGATCGCCTGTGCGTTTTTTAATTTATTGCGCTATAAGTTGGTTGCTGGACACCGTGATTGCCAATGGATTACAGCGATGGAACCATTTTTTTGGCTTTTTTTTTTTTTTAACCGCTTGCCCTCCAGAGGATTTAACCCCCCCCCCCTTCCTGACCAGGCCATTTTTTGCAATATGGCGCTGCATTACTTTAACTGACAATTGCGCGGTCATGCAACACTGCACCCAAATGAAATTTGCATCCTTTTCCCCATGAATTGAGCTTTGTTTCGGTGGTATTTGATGGCCTGTGCGTTTTTAACTTTTTGCGCTATAAAAAAAAGACCAATAATTTTGAGAAAAAAAAACAATATTTATGACGGAGAGCAAACAGTTAATAAAGGACTTGTCAAAAACTGTTGTGTTTTTATTCACATTTTACACTTTTTTGGTGAATGGGTAGGACATACTCATTCACAAGGGGGGAGGGCCGGGATCTGGGGGCCCCCTTGTTAAGTCACCTCCCACAGACCCCCATAACCATACGGTTCAGGAGGGGGGGCGCTCGCTCGTCCCCCCACCTTTCCTGCCCTGCCAGGCTTGTGCTTGGATCAAGGGTCTGGTAGGAATTTAAGGGGGACCCCACACTTTTTTGGTGGTGGGGGGCCCCTTAAAAGTCCTACCAGGCCTAAATGGCCTGGTATGGTTTTTTATTTTTTTATTTTTTTTTACTGTGGGGTCCATCCTGACCTTCCTCCCAGACCTAAAGGGTCTGGTATGAATTAGGGGGGACCCAACTTTTTTTTTTTAAATGTCAGTCCTACTGCAGCAGGTTCTATACATTGTACAGATGTGCAACTTTGCAGGTAGTTTAAGGGGACTCCTCCAGGCATGATTTTAAAGGATTTTTTCTTTTTTTTTTTACTTTATGCAATACAAAATGACTGCCCCTTTAAAAACAGTACTTTTTGAAAAAAAAATGTCACTGATTCATGTCCCTCACGGCAGCGCGCAAGTCCCCATACCCCTTTTAAGGCCAATAACTTGCATATAAGCCTTCAAAATTAGCACTTTTGAATTTACAAGTTCAAGTCCCATAGACTTGCATTAAGTTCGAAAGTTAGTGGTCAAACATTTGTTAGGTTTGAATGTTCAACCGTGAACCAAACAGGAGAGTGTTCGGCCCATCACTACTGTTCAATTATGAGGCATAGCATTGACAAATTCTGAGCTCGAGTGTTATATGAATGAACATATTCCCAGCATCCCTTTAGACATGCCTGTGCCTCCCTGCTGGCCACTGAGTGGTGCAGACTTTAGCTGTGCAATCTGCTCATCAGTTGCTAGATTATACTTTGATCAAACCTGCTTTGGAACAGATTGCACAGCTAATGCCTGCAACACCCAGAGTCCAGCAGTGAGGAGTATGCACTTCTAAAGTGAACTCCAGCCTCAGTACTCCTCTCAAGAGCCCTCAGACCTGAAGCAAGCACTTGGCTGGCTCTTGAAAGGTGTTATGCAAATATCAAAATGTGTTGACGGGTGACTTTCAGCCTGGAGGAATGAGTGCCCCCAACCAGTCTGAATTTGCATGAAAACCAACCTCACTAACATCCACATGTAATGCTGAGCCGATAAGAACTGAAATCCAGTAAAAGAAAGAGGCAGGCCAGGGAGAGCCAGGCGAGATGAAGAAAAGAGATCGATGATGCTGGATGTCTTACAGCGTAGGAAATGAAGTAGATGCTATCTGACTTGCTGCAGCTTCTAATGCACACTAAGAAGCTCACAGTGTGCAGTGAAATCAGAGTAAGCAATTTCAGTCCAGGAGAGGAGCCGGTACAACTGTGCAGGACTGAAGGGAGGGCTGGAGGTCAGATTTAACATGACATTTTATCTGCATCTAAAATGATAAATATCTCTACTATCCACAACCAAGATGATTAATTATCGTGGCAAGCAGGCAGATTATTGCACATTGTGTAAATCACGGTACAAGGCAGAGATACGGCGCTGGTTGTATTCCGGGACTCTGCTCTGTTGCAGTATATTGAACGTGGAGAACTGCTGACCCCAAACCAGAAAACAGCAATCTGATTTGTCAGGTGTGCGCAGTACAGTCTGTTTAACTTGTCAACACTCGTGTAATTGTTCCGCCTGATTTCCCGCTGATGTGATCTTAGATACCGCAGGAAAGCTAGTGAACCAAAATGGAGGATGCCTTCTATAAAATATGTATTAGCTAAGGCAGCCACGGTTAATGTACACATTTCGGTACAGCTGCAACAACTACCAGTAATTCATGTTACTGTATATGTCTTTTTATATATACAATTAAAGTAAAAAAAACATATATATATATATATATATAATATATCATATATATATATATATATATATATATATATATATATATATATATAATATATCTTTTATATATATATATAATATATCTTTTATATATATATATATATATATATATATATATATTAAAAAAATATATATATATATATATATTAGAAAAAAAATACATATATATATATATATATATTAGAAGAAAAAAATATATATATATTTGTTTTTTTTAATATATATATATATATATATCTTTTTTATTTTTTACTTTAATTGTATATTTAAAAAGACATATACAGTAACATGAATTACTGGTGATAGTTTTTACATTTTTTTTAAACATGTATATATATATATATATATATATATATATATATATATATATATATGTAGCGATACCCCCGAAGGGGCTGCTTAAGTTTGTTCACTCCGCCACTCTGCCTCTCAACCCCAAGAACTGTCTCAGCCCACACTGGCACACCTGGCAATAGTGTAAGTGCAAGGACCAATGAAAAGCACACACTTTGTAATAAAACACAGAGATCAGCTTTACTGTAAGACCTCTATGGGAAGTAATAAACATTAACAACAGGTATATGTTAGGAGAATCAAGAGAACAGCAAATACTGTGACGGAAAGCAATATAACTCACTTTTACACTCAGGCTGCTTTCAGGGGATTCCAACCATGAATAACCCCAAGAGCAGAGGAAACACTTACATGGCGCCCTCAAAGTGGATTTAACTCCTCTTCATAAAATGGGCCCCATGATGTCCAAGCAGAAGGAGAGCAGAAGAATGACTCTCTGTTGTGTCAGACTTCTCCCTTCTAACCCCCGACACCATGATCCCAATAGGAAAACACTGTACCCAAATGATGCTTAATAGCTACTTTCAAGGTAAAGCTAATCCCTCACACACCATGCAATATAGAGGCCTGACTACGCATGCGCGTGCCCGTATGGCACCAGTAACTTTAGTCTCTTTGTAACTGGATGAATGTTGGGATCTTCAGCTAGCCACTTTCGTTGGTGCACTTAAACTCCTTAAACACTTAAACTGTAATTGTAATCCTGTGGCAGTATTTGTATAGTAAAGTGAACACGGTGTCTGTTCAGCAGGGCCATCTACACAACCCAGTGCCTGGTGAATATGAGCAAGGTATGATGTCTCTGTATGTGTGCAATGTTCCTGTCATCTGACAGTGGGAGAAATCCCTCTCACCAGATCCTGTGGCAAAGGCCCAAACGATCGTCCTGAAAATGACAGGTTCCTCTGGTCACCTCACGATGAGCACTTCACACTGTCAGTGTAGGCACTGTACTGTAGACCACTTCTCTCAGCTTGGATGTTCCTTTGTCTGATGCAGATCACCAAGCATCCAGTGCACTGCCCAAAAGCACTTATTTTCCAGGTCCAATCTCTCTCCTGCCACATGCAGTCCCCCTCTCCTTCAGGAGAAACCCAAGATCGCCCCCTTCATTCTCCTCTCCCTAAGCATGATGGCTTTCGTAGTTCTTTATTTTTATTCTATCTCCATATCAGCCTATAAGGCCGTTTCTGTTCAAAACTCCATCGTCCACAATGCTTTGCAGCTGCACTTCCTGCTTGAAAGAGTCCTTGTCATTGGCTCCTTTAATGGCTCTTATAATTGGCTCTCTCTCTCTTACAGTCTGAGAGGAGAAAGGGGGGGCTGAAATCCCTCACTGCTTTGTCTGTGTCAGGGCAAGTGTCAGGTTACACAGGAGAGGCCAGTCAGCAGATCACAGCCATGAGACAGGATTAATATCTCCTGCTACACACTCCCCCCACCAAAGAACCTTTGGTCCTCCAAAGGCAGTAACAATCCTTGACCTGGTACATGCTTGATATATACACGCGGAGAAAACAAATTAGTACACACAGGAAATCAAACAATTTACATTCTCATAAAATCTTGGCAGAGGAACCTCCCACCAGTTAACATAGGATGGAAGGTTGTCCCGCCTACAAGCCACCTTAATTGGAATGGCCCAGCCAGATGTGTCAGGGGGTGAGTCAGTATTGTCAACCACCAAATCTGCGGTGGAAGGATCAGGTGCTTCAAGAGTCCTTTTTGCAGTGAGAATGACCTCTTCAGAGCTCTCACCCAAAGTATCATATGTTAGTCTCTTTGGTGGGTGAATAACCCTACGCTCTCGTTGTTCTTTAGGCTCTGGGGTTGCAAGCACACGGGTCTCTTCTTCATCATCAACCTTCTCCTCTTCCTGCATTTTAGCTTCATCTCTAACTTCCTCTTCAATAAAGGATGGAAAGTCTGCAGGTTCTGCTGTCATCAAAGAGGATTGAGAGTCTGTCAGCTCTTCAATTAGTGGACTCCGAGGCACAAACACAGGAGCATCGGGCCTGAGTATCCCGGTGTCAATCACTGTGGAAGGAGAAGGAGGGATAGCAGATTCAGGCATCTGAGACAACCACAGCCAATCCATTCCCATTTCTTCATCTTCGCTGTCTCCATCTTCTGCAGGCTGAAGCAAAGACTGAAACCGAGTCACTGGCCGAGATCTCTGGGGGGCCCTGGATGATGACTGTGGATCTGGCTGTAGTGGAACACGAACTGCTTCAGATAGAGGCAACAAATGATTACGATGCCAAGTTTTCAGCGGGCCTGTGCTTCCCTCTGGCCGGATCTGGTACACTGGGAGTCCTGGCAGCTGTTTGCAGATGACATAGGGCTGCGATTTCCACCGGTCAGCCAATTTGTGTCTTCCAGGGACACCCAGGTTTCTCAGCAGCACCTTGTCACCCGGTTGTAAGTCCTGCACTCGCACCCGGAGGTCAAAGTTTCTTTTATTTCTCTGTCCTCGGGCACCTGAGGCAGCTTGGGCCTTGTCATAGGCAGCCTTCAGACTTTTCCGCAGGCGGTCCACATATCCTCTGTGTGAGGTTGCAGAGGTACGGTCTATGGACGTGCCAAAAGCCAAATCTACTGGCAGCCGGGCCTCGCGCCTGAACATCAGACGATAGGGAGAGTATCCTGTGGCATCGTTTGTGGTGCTATTATAAGCATGCACGATAGCTGCTATGTGCTTGCTCCAGTGCTGCTTTTTCTCAGAAGTCAGAGTCCCAAGCATATCCAAGAGGGTTCTGTTGAATCTCTCTGGTTGGGGATCTCCCTGAGGATGGTATGGGGTGGTTCTAGACTTCCTGATGCCCAAAAGATCTAACAGTTTCTTGATGAGACTGCTTTCAAAGTCTCGCCCTTGATCAGAATGGATGCGTTGAGGTAGACCATAGTGCACAAAGAATTTTTCCACCAAGATCTTGGCCACCGTGGGTGCTTGTTGGTCTCTCGTGGGAAAAGCCTGGGCAAACCTAGTGAAGTGATCAGTTACTACTAGGATATTTCCCTGTCCACTCAAATCAGGCTCCAAGCTTAGAAAATCAATGCATACCAGCTCCATGGGTCCCTGACTCTGAAGGTGGCCCATTGGGGCAGCTCGGTGAGGCAAAGTCTTCCTTTGGATGCACCTAATGCAGGAGTGACAGTAACCCTCAACTTCAGCTCGCATGCAGGACCAGTAGAATCTGTCCCTCACCAGGTGGAAGGTCCTGTCGGGTCCTAAGTGACCATGACTATCGTGCAAAGCAGTTAATACTGTCTCTCTGTGTTTTTCTGGCAGGAACAACTGCCATCTTTCTCCAGGATCTCCAGAGGGGCCCCTTCGGTAGACCACCCCTTGGTGCAACTGCAACCGATCCCACTCTCGGTGTAGTAGACGGGCTTCCTTAAGGGAGTCAGTGAGGAGCAAGTCAGGGCATTGGCTCTCCAAGGCTTTCAATGCCAAGCTACAGAGAGGGTCTTCCAACTGATCCCTTCGCAAGTCTTTCTTGGAGAGTTTTGGCAGGCCTTCATCCCCGACTTGGGTGATGTTGCAGTAACATCTGGGAACACCAGCGGCTGACACTCCAAGGTCTTTGGCCCTGGATCCTCCTCCAGCTTGGTGTTCTGCTCCTTGACATAAGGCTTGTACCCCTTCGGGAGTCAGCTGAGTCCATTCTTCAGTATAGTCCCTGGAACAATGAGGCCTTCTTGACAATGCATCCGCATCTTTGTTTCCAACTCCTGGTCGATATTTCAGACTGAAAGTGAATTCAGATAAGGCAGCCAGCCATCTGTGACCTGTGGCATCTAACTGCGCCGTAGTGAGGATATAGGTGAGAGGGTTATTGTCGGTCTTGATCACAAATTCAGCACCGTACAAGTAATCTCTCAGCTTATCCACTACTGCCCACTTTAGAGCCAGAAATTTGAGCTTGTGTGTGGGATAGTTCTTTTCAGTGGGTGCCAAGCTCCGACTCACATAGGCAACAGGCCGAAGGTGCCCGTCATGCTCTTGATACAGCACCCCGCCCAACCCATCTCTGCTAGCATCAACATGCAGCTCGTATGGCTTGGTTGGGTCTGCATAGGCTAGAACTGGAGCAGTGGTTAGATTCCACTTCAGCTGTCTGAAAGCCTCTTCACACTGAGCAGTCCACTGTTCTTGAATGGACTCTCTGGGTTTCCTAGGACCTCCAGCTGATCGAACAGGTTTTGGCAGATCAGGGTCATCGTCTTCCTCTCCACTCTTCAGTAGTTCGTTGAGTGGGCGAGCTGTTTTAGCGAATCCCTCAACAAATCTTCTGTAGTAGGAACAGAATCCTAGAAATGACCTAAGTTCGGTCACATTAGTAGGCCTTGGCCAGGAAGTGACGGCCTCTAGCTTCTGGGGGTCAGTGGCCACTCCATCAGCAGACACAATATGGCCAAGGTAGTTAACCGAGGGTTGATAGAACTGGCACTTCTCCAGGGATAACTTCAACCCCTCATCATGGAGTCTCTTCAGTACCTTCTCTAGACGCTCTTCGTGCTCCTCCAGAGTCTTGCCAAAGACAATGATATCATCTAGGTACACCAATACCTCTATCAGGTTCATGTCTCCAACCGTCTTCTCCATTAACCTCTGGAAAGTGGCTGGGGCACCGGACAGGCCTTGTGGCATGCGGTCGAATTCAAAGAACCCCACCGGGGTAATAAAAGCGGTCTTCTCTCGGTCTTCAGGGTGCATGGGAATTTGATAGTATCCGCTCTTCAAATCCAACACGCTAAACCACTTGGCCCCTGATAGACTCTGCAAAGCGTCTTCTATTCTTGGGGTGGTGTATTGGTCAGGAATGGTCGTCCTGTTCAGCGTCCGATAATCAATACACAGCCTCAATGCACCATTCTTCTTCCGTACCACCACTATTGGAGAAGCATATGGACTCCGGGACTCTCGGATTATACCTGCCCCTTTCAACTCTGCCAGTTGCTCACGCAGGTCTTCCAAGTCCCCTAAAGGAATCCGTCGAACTCTCTCCCTGAATGGCTTATCCTCTTTAAGACGTATTCGGTGTTTGGCACTTTTTGCACATCCCACATCGAATTCACTCTTGGAGAATGCAACCTTCCATCCCTGAAGCTGAGCCTTGGCCCTTTCCTTCCATTCAGGTGGAAGGGGAGAATTTTCCAGATAAAATTCCTTGGCAGGGATCCCATCTTTCTCTTCCCCCACCAAATCAGATAGTGAGACTGGGGTGGCTGGGTTAACTTGTCCCAACAACATCCGTGCTGGCATCTTCACAGGTAAGGCCGTTATGTTGCAGACACTAACTGAGATTTTTCCATGACTTCTTTGTAACGCTTTAGTTGAAACAACTTCAGGAATTATCTCTACTTCCGAACCTTTCCTCTGGCCATCTGCCTCGACGACAATGAAAGGGCCTGGTTGCTTCCAGTTCAACTTGACGGACGCTTGTAAACAAGCCACTTCACCAGGCTGTAACACCTTCTCCCTTCGGTCCAAACGCCAGATCTTCCCCACTCCTTCAGCTGGAGCCTTCTGTTCTTGCACCAGGCGCTGATAGGCCTGTCTCAACATGGGGTGCACACTTGTAGTTGAAGTGTCTGACTCCAGAACAACAGGCGTCAACAGTCTTCTGACCAGATCAGTATTGGTTCCTATGATGAGGGAACCCTTACTGACCCCTACTGGGCGAGGACAGACCACTGCTAACGTGTCAAAAGTCTCAGTTTTCCCAGCCACCGAGGGATCAAAAGTCAGCCTGACTGGTAAATAACCGTCATAGGGGAAGTTTTGAGTGCCAATGCCCCATATCTCTAGCTCTTCCAACTTCTGCAAGGGCAGGTGCTTGAGGTGCTTGTCATAGAAGTCTCGGTAGAGAAGGGTCACTTGTGCTCCAGTATCCAAAAGGGCCTTAGTGTAGATTCCCTCTACTTGGATGGAAACAACAGGAACAGGTCCCACTAGCCTTTCTGGAAGCTTGGGGGTGGTGGGGATCTGAGTCTGTTTGGTGGCCTGAATCCGCACTACTTTCTTGTGAAAATTCTGATCTGGTTTGAGTCTCCTTTGAGTGCTGGACATCTGGTGTGCATTGATTTTCCGCTGCTGGGCCGTATGTGCCAAAGTAAATGGGGCACTGGGTCGCTCAGAGACAACAACAGGAGCCTTCTGCAAAGGGTTGGACTTCCGCTGCTGTCTCCTCTTGTCTTTTTTTATGAAGCTCACTACTTCAGATGGGCACCCAGTTTGCTCCTTCTCCGGGGCCTTCTGAAGGTTTTTCTGCGACTTTCCAAGAGACAGCTTCTTTAATGCTCTCACCAACTCTGCTGTAAGGTCTGTCAGGTTCTCTTCATTTGAGCAATTAGCGATTAAATGGCCTACCTCTCCACAGCAATAACACTTCTTATCGTTAGAGGAGACAACACCCCTTCCTCCCTTGATCAGAGTGGTCACCGTCTGCTTCACTTCCTCAAGTGATTGTTGCATATCGGCATGGGCTTCCATCACTTGTCCTACTGTTTTCTGAATTCCACAGAATGTTTGCTGTAGAGTAGTTTGCGCCTGTGCCAACTGAACTATAGCTTGTGTCAAAGTGTCAATAGAGCTGACGGGCCCTCCATCTGAGCTGGTCTCCGATGCAGACCCAGACTGTATGATGTAAGCTGTAGCGCCATGTTTAAGACCCTTGGCAGACTCAGGTATCTGTGCCTTGGCTGCAATGAGAGCTTCTTCCTCTCTAATAGCCTTTATGAATTTGGAGTAAGTGAGGAGGTCAGTTGGACTCCTGGATCGAAGTTGTAGCACAATGGGATCCAGTGGCTGGGCTCCCCTTTGCACCTGTAGCATTAAGGCTTTATTGGCCTCTTCAGCTTTCATCCCACCTTTCATTAAAACTTGTTGAAGGGTTTTATCCAGCCGTGTGACATAGTTTATTAACTTCTCACCCTCCATTTGATAAGTGTGATGAAAGAGATAGATTAATTCTGTGCAATCTTCAACTCTCCCATAAACTTCACAGAGTGCTTCTAGACACTCAGAAACTGAGCAGGTGGGTTTATCCCGTTTCAGGTTTCGAACTACATCAGAAGCTGGTGCCCGCAGGCTCTCTACCACCCTCTGTCTCTTTACCGTGTCAATCACATCCCACTCTTCCACAGCTTGGATGGCTTGATCCATCCAAGTATCAAAGTCATCTTCTCCTGAAGGTGTGGGAACTTTCCCCGAGAAGAACTGTAGTTTGCGATACCTGTAATTGATGGACCCTACTGAGTTCTCGAGAAGCCCTGTAACTAGTTTGCCAAACTCAGCCACTAGCAGAGAAAGGGATTCTTCTGAAGATGTCACTGGCTTTGAGGTGCTGACTTCTGGGTCCAGCATGGCGTTATCTTTAAGAGTTGATTGCAGAGTATTGGAAATTATCCCGGACGAGCCCCCACATGTAGCGATACCCCCGAAGGGGCTGCTTAAGTTTGTTCACTCCGCCACTCTGCCTCTCAACCCCAAGAACTGTCTCAGCCCATACTGGCACACCTGGCAATAGTGTAAGTGCAAGGACCAATGAAAAGCACACACTTTGTAATAAAACACAGAGATCAGCTTTACTGTAAGACCTCTATGGGAAGTAATAAACATTAACAACAGGTATATGTTAGGAGAATCAAGAGAACAGCAAATACTGTGACGGAAAGCAATATAACTCACTTTTACACTCAGGCTGCTTTCAGGGGATTCCAACCATGAATAACCCCAAGAGCAGAGGAAACACTTACATGGCGCCCTCAAAGTGGATTTAACTCCTCTTCATAAAATGGGCCCCATGATGTCCAAGCAGAAGGAGAGCAGAAGAATGACTCTCTGTTGTGTCAGACTTCTCCCTTCTAACCCCCGACACCATGATCCCAATAGGAAAACACTGTACCCAAATGATGCTTACTAGCTACTTTCAAGGTAAAGCTATTGGTGTATGCAATATAGAGGCCTGACTACGCATGCGCGTGCCCGTATGGCACCAGTAACTTTAGTCTCTTTGTAACTGGATGAATGTTGGGATCTTCAGCTAGCCACTTTCGTTGGTGCACTTAAACTCCTTAAACACTTAAACTGTAATTGTAATCCTGTGGCAGTATTTGTATAGTAAAGTGAACACGGTGTCTGTTCAGCAGGGCCATCTACACAACCCAGTGCCTGGTGAATATGAGCAAGGTATGATGTCTCTGTATGTGTGCAATGTTCCTGTCATCTGACAGTGGGAGAAATCCCTCTCACCAGATCCTGTGGCAAAGGCCCAAACGATCGTCCTGAAAATGACAGGTTCCTCTGGTCACCTCACGATGAGCACTTCACACTGTCAGTGTAGGCACTGTACTGTAGACCACTTCTCTCAGCTTGGATGTTCCTTTGTCTGATGCAGATCACCAAGCATCCAGTGCACTGCCCAAAAGCACTTCTTTTCCAGGTCCAATCTCTCTCCTGCCACATGTAGTCCCCCCTCTCCTTCAGGAGAAACCCAAGATGGCCCCCCTCATTCTCCTCTCCCTAAGCATGATGGCCTTCGTAGTTCTTTATTTTTATTCTATCTCCATATCAGCCTATAAGGCCGTTTCTGTTCAAAACTCCATCGTCCACAATGCTTTGCAGCTGCACTTCCTGCTTGAAAGAGTCCTTGTCATTGGCTCCTTTAATGGCTCTTATAATTGGCTCTCTCTCTCTTACAGTCTGAGAGGAGAAAGGGGGGGCTGAAATCCCTCACTGCTTTGTCTGTGTCAGGGCAAGTGTCAGGTTACACAGGAGAGGCCAGTCAGCAGATCACAGCCATGAGACAGGATTAATATCTCCTGCTACATATATATATATATATATGTACTGTGTCTCTGTTTGAAGGTGACCATCTTGATAGAGGAGTAGAACTTTGCTTTCTCATGTCAGAGCAACCCTCCTGATGACTAGTAATCTGATGATTGGTGTGGGGGGGTGACAAACTCTTGATGCCCCGACTGGGTATCTCCACCAGAAACTTGCTTCCCAAGCTCTGGAACATGAGGCAAGTGACTATAGCTGTAGCTACCCCAAAGAACTAGACAGCACCAGTTTTTGGAGTGACCAAGAACTGCTTTATTAGAGAAACACGCTGCATTTATAAAGCAAACCATCAGGTAAGGGCTAATCACATTATCACAGACAATGCCCACCCCAAATAGTCCTACCCAGGGGCAGACTGACCATTTGGGAACTTGGGCAATGCCTGAGGGCCCGGGGTCAGTAGGGGGCCCCATGAGATGCATACAAAAAAAGAGGGTTGTGAAAAGAGATTCACAGAAAAGCGGCTACATAATGAACAGAACGTGACACTCAGGAAATAATTTCCAAAAATTATGCTTTATTACACATATATAGATATGACATATGGGCATTTGCCCTGGTTTACCATCACCTCAGTATGAGACAATACACACAGACCTATAACCATTTAAAATGACACCAGAACCGGTCTAAATGTGTGTGTACAGCAGGGAAAATGGCTACATGAGTCTAGTGTCCCTGTAGCACAAACACATAGGTGAACACTTCCCTAGGGAGGTGTATCCAAAAATTATGCCATGGGCATACCAAAATGGAGGATATAAGGGATTAAGCAGTAACCATTATGGCAAATCCCTATCAAGGAATCCAAAAATTATGCTATAATGTGTATATCACATGTATGCAATTGAGCAAGCACAATATGCGTCAAAAAGGAGAGTAGCAGGCCTCAGGCCTGTATGAAGAAAGACATAAATGTCAAATATATTATACAATACATTCCTGTGCCGGCACAAGTGGTTGGGGCCCATTCATCTGTAATATAGATAGCTGTTTCCTAAAGCTCTTAGATGGGAATATGCCCCATTTATTTCCAGGATGGAGGAAAAGATGCACATAGCAGCATTCTGCTTGAAATGGTTTCTTCACCACTGCATGTGGACTATACACCACTTTTTGTAGGAAAAGATACGACACATCCCAAAGACTCTTCTGCCTGTTGAGATATATATGATGGTATATCTTGTTTCCTATACATAGCACCATGATGTCCCCATCCTGTAGTGAAACAAACAATATGTGGAAAGTCACTGACAGAGCTAACACTCTATGGAAGATATATAGGTCATATAGATCACAGAGGACCATATATCTAATGTCCTGTAACGATCCACTCACCACCTGTGCTATGGATAACAGGAATGAAAGAAAAGTCCTTCATAGGTACTGCCATACAGGGCCAAGGCGGCCAAGGAACCACCGCTGACATCCGCCGATATACCGCGGGTTCCAGCCCCTTCTCGGCGCTTGTGCTGCTTAAGCTTGCCTCATGGCTTGTGAAGATGGCTTCCTCCCTATGGGTCAACGTGCGTTCCACCTAGTGCGCATGACCGGAAGTGACGTATCTGACGTATGACGTCAACGCGTTTCGCCGATGGGCGTATCTCACTCAGCTTCGTCAGGACCAATGATGGTGTCATTTTAAATGGTTTTAGGTCTGTGTGTATTGTCTCATACTGAGGTGATGGTAAACCAGGGCAAATGCCCATATGTCATATCTATATATGTGTAATAAAGCATAATTTTTGGAAATTATTTCCTGAGTGTCACGTTCTGTTCATTATGTAGCCGCTTTTCTGTGAATCTCTTTTCACAACCCTCTTTTTTTGTATGCCTCTTTTGGCTACTGAATGGAGACCATACATTGGGTGACACGCTAATTTATCCAATAACCTCTTAAATAATTATCTTGGCCCCATGAGATGCCCCTGGTACCTTTCATAGGCTTTTTTGGGTGTGGTTTGAGTGTGGGTGAGGACACAGGGGCCCCATGATCCCCTATTGCCCGGGGGCCCCATGAGTTGTCAGTCCGCCCCTGGTCCTACCCCACCTAGGAATACATTATACATATGAAGCCATATCTTATATTGATAGTTCTTTTGGGGTTATTCTGAGGGAGTGGCAGCGATCCTGGGATACCATTTGATAGCCCTGGACTCCTGGGTGATATGGTCATGAAACTGACATATTCCATGGATGGGACTGGAGTGACAGCTGGTTCAAGTTACCCGGGTGCGGTTTGTAGGGTAACGGTGCAACAGTTCCATAGCCATGCTTACCCAACTCCAGTGAGATGTAACGCTGAGAATCCAAGGTTTCCAAGCAAGCTCCCTCTCAGTAACTACCCCGGTCCATATCTCACCAAAAGGAGAACATAGTCCCAAAAGAGCAACATGGCAGGACAGTGGGCCTTCAAAGCGATTCCTAGTAAGGTTAATGGGTATTCCTGCTGTTCGTAGCCACTATACAGTTCCATGCAAATGTGGTTACAACCCAATGAAGCGCTGATGGAGTGCCCAGGCTAAATTGAAGCCCAGATGGGCATAAAAGTCAACTAGAGACCAGCTGCTTCTGGATAACTTGAATACACAATAAACACAGAGTTCTCTCAGCAATGGTTTGCCTGCAGCCCCAAGTCCATGACGGAATAATCAAGAAACCCAGAGATAAAGGAAGCCCAGATCCATAGAATGAATTAAGCAGGGAGATTCTCACATTGTCATTCCTCAGGTACAGCCTCCTCTCCAGCAAGCAGAACAGTGAGCAGTAAAGTGATGACATCATCAGATCTCATTCAAAATCTCATGAGACTAGCAGTCAAAATCAGCAGTACCTTAGATTTCACACTACAGGAATACAACTGTAGGCATAAGAAGGGCAATGCTATTTTTCAAAAGGAATTCAAGGCAAATAGATTTCTTAGGGTACCGCTTAGGTACAATTAACATTTCTAGATGTTACTTTTAAGAAAACACATTTTTGCTCTTTCAGGTCCAATTTAAGTGCAGCATGCACCAGTAATATATTGGTATAACTCTTCCAGGATTCATTGCCTCTCACAGAGAGTACTCTGACAATGTTTTTATCTGCTATTCAGGCATCAAGTAGGAATCTGCTTCCTAGATCGAGATGTCGGCTCAGAGATGGCAGTCATGTAAATCCTGGTGTCTGTGCAGTTCTTGGCTGTTCTTCACAATGGTCTGACGTCAATCAGCCCATGCTGAGGCCTCTTGCCCTGTGACTGGCTACAATGTTACAGTCTGATCACTGAGGGAGAGGAGACTGGGGAAATGTTTCTTCCTACCTGCAGCAGACTGATGACATAATTTCAGCCTAGGCAAAGTCAATAATATAACTACGTATATAATTCGCTTTTGGATTACCTATTTGGACAGCCTGGGGTACAGAGGGCTACCGGGGGAACAAATTATTTCCTTCCACTGAGAATCACACGTCCAATCACAAGATAACAGCAGAAACAAAGCTGTTTATCATCCACATCTGATCCACCATCAGAAATCAGTCAGTTGCAAAGTCAAAACCAGGAGTGCATGGGCAGCTTTAATATTGAAAGACTGAATCGAGAAATTGAAGAATACAAAGACGGTGGAGTGGATTTACTAAAGATAAGTAGACTGTGCACAGTGAACGGTCTATTTGCCTTTAGTAGATCCACCCCAATGTCTTCTAAAGCATTCAGGTTTTTCCAGAGGGTTCGTTCGGGACAATTGTGATCTACAATGTAACAGTCTGATCACTGGGGGAGAGGAGACTGGGGAAATGCTTCTTCCTACCTGCAGCAGACTGATGACATCATTTCAGCCAAGGCAAAGTCACAATGCATAACTACTTAAATAATTAGCTTTTGAATGAACTATTTGGACAGCCTGGGGTACAGAGGGCAAATGATTTCCTTGCACTGAGAATCGCACGTCCAGTCACAAGTAAACAGCAGAAACAAAGCAGTTTATCATCCACATCTGATCCACCATCAGAAATCAGTAAAAGTCAAAACCAGGAATGCATGGGCAGCTTCAATATTGAAAGACTAAATCGAGAAATGGAAGAATACAAAGACAGTGGAGTGGATTTACTGAAGACAGGTAGACTGGGCACAGTGAACGGTCTATTTGCCTTTAGTAGATCCACCCCAATGTCTTCTAAAGCATTCAGGTTTTTCCAGAGGGGTAACTCGGGACAATTTTGATCTTCTTTCTTTGTAGGCACTTTCTACCACCATTTTATGTCTCCAATTGGCGAAAAAAATGGAAATTGAAAGTTAGATTGTTCCAGCACGTGTATGGCCAGCTTACTTTGTTCCTGCCAATGTTGCCTCCAGAATTTTTAATGCTGATTTTATGGGATTTCTCTATAGGTGGAGTAGTGAAGGTCGTCCTTTCTGGGTTATACTAAAGTCGGCCATACACGGGTCAAATTCCGAAATACTTTTCTTCAGAAAATCTTTTCTAAGAATTTTTGTTTGAATTTTGCACCATTAGTGGGTCACAGAAACAGCCGCTTTTCGTGTGACCATCTAATTTGAGTGATCGGGCATGTTGGAAATTTTTTGAAAAACGAACGAATTTCAAATCAATGATGGAAGAATCGTGCAAGAAATACAAAGCTGTGACCTGGAAAGAAAAGAACATTTTTGGCCAGGAAAATTCTTTTCTGTAGCAACATGAGGAGAAATTGAAGGCTTGGTAGGTTGAATTTCAAAAACAATGGTGACACCATTGGGTTACCAAACGCATGAAATTTCAGATTTTGTAAAGAAAATTCGTTCAGAATTTGACTCATGTATGGCTGCATTAGTTGGCGATATTTATAGCTCAATTGCGCTGTTAAAATTGCTAGCAATGATTCATTAAAGACGACAGATGACCACTAAACAGATAAAACAAAGAGCTCACTGTGGTGTAAAAGACATAAGAATCGTGTACTAGTAATTAATCACCCGTGATTGCACAGTGCTACAGGTGTGTGGGACTGATCTCTATTAAATGCTTCTTGTGTGTTTTATACCATAGGGAGTCATTTGTTCTATTTGTTGGCAGTCAGTCAGCAATGCTTCTTACTGTTCGGGCTCTATTATAGGAGCGGAGGAGGGGCAGTAAAAATGGTCAGCTGAGCCCCAGCCTGTCACAATCCAGCTGAACAGGGCTGTACACATGCTGCAGCATTTTTAACTCGGGGTGCAGAGTCTGACAAGTAGCACGGCTTGTCAAACTCGCCCATTAGGTTCAATGGGACCGCACCACAACCATGTGTAATGCATGTGATTGCAGCACGGTAATGCGACATTAATGCTTGGTGGTAGTGCAGCATTACAGGGTATCCTTTGTTACATTGTAACAAAGGAAATATTTATGTATGAAACAAATAAACAAGTATTACCTTTTTTTGTGTTCTTTTAACCTCCCTGGCGGTATTCCCGAGTGTAGCTCGGGTTAAATTTTCAGTACCAAGAGCGGTAACCCCGAGCTACACTTGGGCTTACCATGCGGCGTTGCTCAGGGGGTCCCTGCAGCACTTACCTTGTCCTTCGCTCCCGCGATGCGTCCCCTGCAGCGTCCCCGGCCATCTCCTCCGGCCGATGCCGGCATCTGGCTTCCGTGTTCTGGTCCCTGTGACGTCGGGACGTACGGGCGCCAGAACCGGCGGCAAATTTAAAATTTTTAAAAAATGTCATTTTTTTAAAAATGATTATTATATAGTAAAACATTGCTGTTTCAATGCATTTCACATACATTTTGTCCCGAGCGCTTTGTCACGTTCTGTGGCACTACATGGGGTATCATTCATCTCTAGCTCCCATGTCTCCTCCTCCCATGCTCGTCTCCAGGATTTCTTCAGAGCCTCACCTATCCTCTGGAACTCTCTACCCCAATCTATCAGACTATCGCCTACTCTGCCCACTTTTAGGAGATCTCTGAAAACCTCTCTCTTCAGGGAAGCCTATCCCGCCTTCAGCCCCCAGCATGTTATCCTATGTGTCCATGTACACAGACTGTAATCAACGTTTTTTGACTGTAAAAAAACCCGAGACTAGTGGGTTTCTAAAGGAGTTTTTTAGCTGTAAAAATGCTCTTAAGCTGAAAAATGTAGTAAAACACGGCAAACTGGTGTTTTTGGACTTTTTTTTTACCCAAAAAAACCCCGCTAAAAAACATGAAAATGCAGTAAAATTCCGCTAAACGTTAATGCAAAAACACTAAAAAAATGCTGAAAAACTCAAATTTTCAACTTGATTTTACACAGCTAACATTACCAGAATTATTAAAACGCCCTGTGTGCATGGAACCTAAGGGCTCATGTACACGGGACGTTTGTAAAACACTTCTGAATGATGGAAACTGACTGCTGGAAACTGTTCGTTAAAAAAAGTCTGTTCATCCGCGTTTATGCGCATTTGCGTTTAGAAGCGTTTTTTAAAGATAACCTCAGGAGACCTTCCAAAATGCCCAGAATGCACTGAAAAACAGTAAAAAATTAACTATTTCAGACATTTTGAGAGAAAGAGAGAGCGGAAGCAGAGAGAGCAGTATGTGTTGAGATGACCTGTCTTTTCTGGTTGTATTCACTATGGATCCCATCATGAGCATAATGCGGCACGTTCTACCATTTTATCCTTCATGTAAAACCTGGAACTGACTGTGCGTGTGTACCGGGTCTATTTGAATACACGGAAAACGCTTTGCATGCATTTCTGATGATGAAAAAAAAGGCTCTGGACAGCATCTGGATATGGAACAGTTAACCTCCCTGGCGGTATTCCCGAGTGTAGCTCACGATTAACTTTCAGTACCAGAAGCTGTAACCCCGAGCTACACTCGAGATTACCCAGCAGCATTGCTCAGGGATTCCCTCGAGCACTTACCTTGTCCCGCGTTGCCCTTCCTGCAGCGCCCCCGGCCATGTCCTCCGGCCGATGCCGGTGTCTTCTAGGCGTTGGGACGTACGGAACGTACGGGGGACAGAACCGGCGGGAATTTAAAACATTTTAAAATGTGACATTCACCCAATATATTAAAATCTGATAATATTCCATTACTGTATCAAACCATTTCACATACATTTTGTCCCGAGTGCTTTGTCCTGTGCCCTGCCTGCATTTTTACCGTCCTTTCTGCCTGGAAACTGAGAAACGTCCATGGCGCCCAAAAAGCGTCCCTTTAGGTCAAAATCGGTTTTAGACCGGCTAGAGAACAGCGATAGTAAATCAGAACCACTTGCAGAATTGAGTGATAATGATTTGTGGGGGAAATTCGTCATCAGACACTGAAAATGATTTTGCGACTTTGCTCAGCGATGTGCGAATTTGCCTCTGTATTTCAAATTTCAGTGTTTTTGGTGATATGCAAACTTGGCGCTCTATTTCAACTTTCAGTGTTTTGGTTTGATTATATTATTGTATTAAATTTATTATTATATTGTTATTTTTTATGATTATTTATTAAATTATAATTTATGATTTCATGCTTCAAATTTTATCATACCCGGGATGTTTACTAGACTCTTGTTCGGACAGATTTCAGTGAGTTATTCCTAAGAATTACAGGCCTATAATAAAAAAACAACATATTTCCATGCAAAAATATGTACCGCTTTGAGCACAGAAATACTGACATTTAAATACTGATTTGAAATGCTGATAAAATCTACTCCTGAACAGAAATACTGACATAATCAGACTGCTAGGAAGGTTAAAAAACGCTTCTAAACACAAACGCCTATAAACGCAGTTAGCTGCGTTTACATGCGTTTGAAACACTGATAAAATCTACTCCTGAACGCAACTTTGGTGCGTTCAAAAAAAACAACAGTAAACTCAACTGCCTGTAAACATGGACACATAGGAAAACATTAGGGAGAGTTCAGGGACTGCTGAAAAAAAGCATTTTCTAAAGATAAGCACAGGAGAACCTCCCAAATGCCCAGAATGCACTGAAAAGTCTGAAAAGTGGTAAATTATTAACTATTTCAGACTGTTTTAGAGAAATACAGAGAGTAGAAGCAGATGCAGCAGTATGTGTTGAGGTAATTAGATGTGAGTTGCTCATTAACATTTCTTTTGTTTCCAAGGGTGGGAAAGGTGTCTGATGGAAGGAGTCATTAAGGCCACCAGGCAGGGGGTCTCCATGCGGAATTTGAGGTGTGAATGGTCATTAACATATCTTTTGTTTCCAAGGGTGGGAGAGGTCTGAGGTGTGAATTGGTCATTACAATGTGTGACAAGCTTGGTAGGAACATCCTGTGTTCAGTGTTTTGTCCATCTGGGTACCTTGAAAATGCTTTGTATGCATTTTTTCATGATGAAAAAAGGCTCTGGACAGCATCGGGAACTGGAAGAGTTACAAAACAAATTTCAGATGCAAATGCTAATAAACACAATTTGCCGCGTTTATCTGCGTTTACAAGCATTTTGCGTTTGAAACGATAAAATCGACTGCTGAACACAAGTTTTCTGTGTTAAAAAAAACAACTGTAAACTCAAATGCCTGTAAACGACTGTAAACGAAGATGTGTACGTGGACACATAGGAAAACATTAGGGAGAGTTCAGGGGCTGCTGAAAAAAAAACGCTGAACAGCTCTTAAATGTGAGTTTATCAGCTGCAGTGTGCATGAGCCCTGATAATATTCCCTGAAAAGACTTTGCTTCCCCTTGAAAAAACAGTGTCAATTCTGGCTCTAAATGATTCAATGTTTATTTATTTTAAAACGCATTTAAATGTGTATAACGTACTAATAATTCTGCTTTGCATACAGCTTTGATTGATTGTTAGACATCTTTGCAACATACCTGTCTGTAAATGAGGTTTTAATTTCCTGAGCTTAGGCTCAACTTAATCCTCTGTAATACGATTTTCAACAGCTAACCATTGATTAGAAAATCTCTCATTAGCTGAATGTAAACAGATCACCGCTTGCACGTACTAATACCCATCTGTAATGAATTGTCTGGCATCATACAGCATCCGATTGATTGTATTTCTGGACAGAAGGCACAATGTGCTGACTGCGACTAGCGATAATTAATAAATATATTTTATAATCAGCTTCACTTAATAGGAATGCAGATTTCGCTGCAAGCAATAAAGTTATGCAGCAGAATGTGCTGTGCAATTAGAAAGAAATTAGGCAATAAAATACTTAATTTTTAAATCAATGCTATTATCTGCATGAGGTTGTACACATCGCTATGTAGCTCATTCAGGAACCAGGGGCGGACTGACCATTTGGAAACTCGGGCACTGCCCGAGGGCCCGGGGTCAGTAGGGGGCCCCATGAGATGCCCCTGGTACCTTTTTCATAGGCTTTTTTGAGTTTAGGCAAGTACACAGGGGCCCCATGATCCCCTATTGCCCAAGGGCCCCATGAGTTGTCAGTCCACCCCTGTCAGGAACTGTTACTAGTAGTCAAGGAAGAAGACTAATTAAAAATCAGGATATATTTTTCAATCTAGGAGCTATTAAAATGACAAAGTAGATTGCTTTTCTTGCAATTGGAGGGCAGCTAATATGAAAGTCAATAAATATGTGATGGTGGGGGCGTGCAATGCAGTCGGATGTATGTGTGTACTGTTTCACTGAGGGATTTTTCCTGCTTTATTAACCCCTTCACGCCTAAGGGTAAAACAAATCTAAATGCCTAAGCACAATTTTGCAACGTTGACATGTGTTAGTAAAACCGTCCATATTATCACAACTACTTCGTACATCCAGGTGAATTATACCGAAATTTTTTCAGGACAAATTTGGCTTTCATTTGGTGGTAAATGGTAATGGATATCTCCTGATTTTTTTTATTATCAAAGGAAAACTGGCCCAAAATAGTAAAAAAAAAAATATTTTTTTTATTTAGTTGTGTGTGTTACGACCATAACCTACCACCAAAGAACAACCAAAAATAAATTCTCCAGTTCTTGACAATCGCAGCGATACCATATATATATGTATGTAATTTGTTGTTTGTACCCGGAGTACATCCCAGAAACAATAGTGCGCATTTTGTTTTTGTCTTTTTTTCTTTTTTTTTTTTGTTTACCTAAAACACACTGATACTGATACCTATTTTTTTTTAAATCCTGACCTTTGACCCTGACCTTGAACCAAACACTAACCCTGGCACTGAACTAGATCAAACCTTGATCTAGGTATTTTTTCTTTATTTTTATTTTATTTTTTAATATTTATCTTTTTTTTTCACAAACATTTTTTTTCTCTCTATGCCAGGAGTTAGAGAGATACAATGTATCTCTCTTCTCCATACATAGAGAGAGAAAAAAAAAACAAGGGGGCCGGGCTGCACAGTGACTGATCACTGTGATAGCCAATCAGAGGCTATCACACCGATCATGTGACCCAGAATCGGGAGTCCCGGGTCCCGATCGTTAGAACGGGACCCAGGGCTCTCAGTGACACTGCGGTCTTTGTGCTGGGAGCATGCATTGCGGTGTGCTCCCAGCACAAAGACAGGTACGCAAATATGCGGCCCCACGGAAAAAAGCCCAGTTCCGTAAGGCCGCATATTTGTGTGAAGTCGGCGTCAAGGGGTTAAGCTACTACAGTGCTGATGAGAAACAATACCAAGGACAGGGGTGTATTTACTACAAGGCAAACAAGGCATGTGCCTAGGGCTGCATTTTTTAGGGGGCAGCAGTGACCCCCAGAAGCAGGGACACATGTGGCATGGGGACCGGGTGGGATCCGAGAGAGGCTGCGGGCTGCTTGATGGTGTATGTAGAGCCCGACTGTCATTCCCGGGAATGTCCAGAGCTGTTAAGGTGAGTGTCATTCTCTCTTGCACCGGGGAAGGGGGGTTATTAGTGGAAGGCTCTCTCGGGTGGGGATGGGGCAGGAGTGTTGTTGGTCACTGTCAGGCTCTCTCCGTGGGGAGGGGGGTCTAGTGTTGGTCGGTGTCAGGCTCCCTCCTCTAGGGAGGGCGTCTGATTTTTGTGTTGCTTAGGGCAGCATAAAACCTAAATACACCACTGACCAATGCCACGCCGGCCCCTAAACCTTCTGGAGACACTTTGTGATAATCCAGTGCAGTGGTCTCTAAACTGCGACCCATGGGTCGGATGCGGCCCTTTGATAGCCTTTATCTGGCCCTTGGGGCACTAATCCTCCCACTGACACCAACGATAGAGCACAATTTCTCTTCCGTTTGAAAACAGGTACTATGCATTTTTTTTTACCCCCACTGACCACCAAACCTAAGACATGGTTTGCAGGGATATTTTCCACCCCCACTGGCCACAATCCGGTCCCCATAAAGTGTGAAGAACAGTACACTGGCCCTTTATTTAGAAAGTTTGGAGACCCCTGCTCTACTGGTTAAATCCCAGAGTTTTTCGGCCTGCAAAGACACCGTGAACACTTCCATCTGCGAAGTTGCCACACAGGACACTCAAGCTTACAACACATAAGAGGGATTATATCAGGAACAATCAACCTCTATCAACCTCTATCTTGCTGGCAGAAATCCACCACTTACCAACGCTAGGATATGACCTATTTTGCTGCAGATATCAAATTGACTTATTTTTGCCCCCACATTCTCCAGCTACTCACAACCAGACTACAGAAGGCTGGGTGGAAAAAAGACCCAGCAATTGCAAGTCCCCAAAACCCCACAGACTTCCCATACCAGCCACTTCATAGTGTGCAATAGTAAAAGTCAAAGATCTTGATATCCAAGAAAGATGACACAATATAAGAATTAGGTCTCTACAAAGACAATTACACAAGAGCAACCAAAACATTACAATCTTCAATGATTTATTAGAATGTCCCAC
This sequence comes from Staurois parvus, assembly GCF_062004578.1. NCBI lineage: Eukaryota > Metazoa > Chordata > Amphibia > Anura > Ranidae > Staurois > Staurois parvus. The sequence goes on from NW_028317969.1 coordinate 4,545,684, forward strand.
AGAATCACCAGTGGAATTTGACAGAGAACAGCATGCCCTGAGAGCTGAGACCCATCTGAAAGTTCTCCTAGAGACCTAATTTGTGGCCTATAAAACTTTCCACTTGTACAGCAGCCTCGTACCCATGCCAAGAACTGCAGCCACTGATATGTCCCCTTTTATTCCAGTACCAAGCCATCAGAAACAACGAATAGTACACAGGGCCAAGGAGCTTCCACCAGACACTGGGAAAGTAGGCCTTCCTAAGTAAATCGTGGCGGCCCTCTCACCACTGCCAGGGGTCTTGTTCCCTTGCTCAACCTCAGCTCTAACAGAAAGCTCAGAAACAGGAACTGTCTGTCTGCAAGTTACAAACAGCCTTCCATTGTTCAAACCAGAAACCACAAGCCATACACTACAGACACTGAGATACTAAGCCTTCCAGGGTCAATCTTAGATGCCCACTCTCCCCTGACACAGGGGTCCCATTCCCTTCCCTGACCTCAACTCTCGGAGAGATACAGTTGGGTCTGTCCTGCCAGGTCAGTCCTTCAGACACAGGGACTGATTGTCCCCATATCACCCACAGCCTCCCAGTGAGTGTGTGAACCCACAAGCCATACCCAGAAGTAGCCTAAGCCTTATCAGATCAGTCTTAACTATCCACCTTCCACTGGCACAAGGGTCCCCTTCCCTTTCCCAACCTCCTCACTCAGAAAGACACCACAGGGTCTATCCTGCCAGGTCAGTTCTTCCGACACAGGGACTGATTGTCCCCATATCACCCACAGCCTCCCAGTGAGTGTGCGAACCAGCACCCACAAGCCATACCCAAAAGTAGCCTAAGCCTTATCAGATCTGTCTTAACTATCCACCTTCCACTGGCACAAAGGTCCCCTTCCCTTTCCCAACTTCAGCTCTCAGAGAGACAATGCAGGGTCTATCCTGCCAGGTCAGTTCTTCAGACACAGGGACCAATTGCCCCCAAGTCACCCACATCCTTCCAATGACTGTACAGACCAGCACTCATGAGCCATACCCAACAGACACTGGGAGCTTCTAGAGGCTGATCACGCCAGTCTACTCCGGACCTTTGCCTATCAGCACTTTTTAGCAGAACACGCAACTTAACTTCAGCACTTGCAGTGGATGCCATGGCAGTCTCTTGTTTTATCTATGTACTTCTATGTACTTCAGTCCTCTCACCTTGCCCCTACCAGGGTAGCCTTGCTCCCCGGAAGGGGAGTTAAAGTCCAAAAGTCTCTAGAAGAAGACTTTTTTCTCAACATCATCTTTCACTGTGCAACCACCACTGGCTCTTTCCACACCTACAAAATGCATGGCAATGACCATGGCGGAACATCTCACCTGTAAAAGCCTCCCTTGCATACAAATCCAAAAGCCCCGAGACTACTGCTAGGCACTACGATCTTGGTACTTTTTTAGTTACTTTTTTTTTTATTCTTTTTATTGGACTTTACAAAGAAAGAAGAGGCCCAATCAAGGTCACACAGGACCAACAATAATAAACCTTAAAAACATAATTCAAGAAATCGACCCCTTTCCCCCCACCTACCCCCACGCCTCTCTATGTGCCACCCTCCCCCCAACTTTACAGGATGATGTCATTACCATACAGATAGGTGAGCAATCAGAATCATTGACGGGATGCAGGCCCATTTGTATACCGAATAGGTGTTGGCCTTTCAGAATAACTCGATTGCATGATATCAAATGTAATTAACAAGAGGCCAAGGAATAATTGAACAATATTGCCCCTCCCCCATCCTCCCCAGTGTTCAGACAAGGGGGATTCGTAGGAGAAAAACAAGCGTCCATACGATAGATGACAAGGAGATAGGGGATGTCAACAGCAGGGGCGGACTGACCATTTGGAGGGCCGGGGGTCAGTAGGGGACCCCATGAGATGCCCCTGGTACCTTTTTCATAGGCTTTTTTGAGTTTGGGCAAGGACACAGGGGCCCCATGATCCCCTATTGCCCGAGGGCCCCATAAGTTGTCAGTCCGCCCCTGGTCAACAGTTACTTAAGTAATACTCTATAGCAGGGGTCTCCAAACTTTCCAAGCAAAGGGCCAGTTTACTGTTATTCAGGCTTTAGAGGGGGCCAGACTGTGGCTAATGGAAGTAGAAAATGTCATGGCATCAGCACCCCATCATTGGTTTTATTGATAGGAATAGTACCCCATTATTGATATCAATGAGAAAAATAGTGTCCCATTGTTGATATCAATTAGAAGAATAGTCCATAGGGGGGATTGGTGCTCAAGCATTGGTGTCAGTTGCTGGAATAGTGCTCCAACCCATATGGAAGAAAAATATATTTGAAATATATTTTAAAAATATTCTTCCCAAATATATTGACATATACGTATTTGAAATATTACAATTTTGGCCATATTCAATATACTTCAATAAATATGTATACTGTATGTTGAAATGCATTTTTATGACAAAATATATGAAAAATATCTTTAAAAATACATTTTCAAATATTCTGTATGTCTTTAAATATACATTTAATCTATATTTTCGGAATGCATTTACAAATATACTGTATGTAAAAATATATGTTAAAATGACTTTTTTATATGTTAAAAAAATCTGAAGAATATATTTAAAAAAAATATATATTTTTATAAAAATATATTTTGTAATATATAAAAAATGCATTTCAACATGCAGTATATGTATGTGTATATATATATATATATATATATATATATATATATATATATATATAATATGGCCAAAATTGTAGTATTTCAAATATATGTTAATATATTTTGGAAGAATAGTTTAAAATATATTTGAAAAATACAAATCTACATTTTTGGAATGCATTTACAAATATATGTAAAAATATATCTTAAAATGACTTTTTTATATGTTAGCAAAATCTGAAGATATTTTGTAATATATAAAAAACGCATTTCAACATACAGTATATATATATATATATATATATATATATATATATTGTGGGAACTCGCTTCCAAATGGTAGAGCTTCTTCAAACGCAAACAGCTACTCGCTTTCTTTTTCAGGGCCTTTTTAGCCCACTTTTATTTAAATGAAAGTTCAAACAGAAGTTTCCCACACAGGGGTATCGATCATCCACAAAACAACGGTTCAGCCTCCTGGCTTACACTCAGCTTGCTGTCTGTCTCCTGCAGACTTCTTCCCAAAAATATGGCACTTGCACACCGCTGGTCTCTAGCACACAGCTAGTCTCTAGCAGCCCCTTGCTGCTTTTGGCTTCCACCTCTCCTAGGTGAAGCCCACCTGACTTCCAGGCAGTGACTTCCAAGTGGAGCCCTCCTGACTCCTATCAGCCAGGGTGGAGCCCAGAACTCTGATCCTGACTTTCTGAAAAGGCCTGCACACACCTGTGCAATCAGTCTCCTGGCCTATCCCAAAACCTGGTCCCAGGATTGGAGATTTCATCCCTCCCAAATTGCTTCGTAATCTCCAGGCTCCAGCTCCCAAAATGGACCTTACAAACAAAAGAGGAAAGTGAAAAGCCACTTTCCTCCGTATCAAACACTTACCCTGGAGCCCCTCAACCTGCCTAGTTGAGAATCCTGGGTGACAGATCGTCACACTGTCACATAATAAATATATATATATATATATATATATATTTAATTAAATATATTTTGAAATATATTGAATATGGCCAAAATAGTAGTATTTCAAATATATGTCAATATATTTGGGAAGAATATTTTTAGAATATTATTATTATTATTATACAGTATTTATAAAGCGCCAATAGTTCGCTCAGCGCTGTACATTACAAAGGGGGACAGAACATGTGACAGAACAATACCAATACAATGCAAAACATGAGGGGATCGAGGGCCCTGCTCTTTCGAGCTTACAATCTAGAATATATTTCAAATATATTTTTCTTCCCTCTGGAAAGGGCCAGATAAAGAAAAGCAAAGGGCCACAGTTTGAAGACCACTGCTCTATAGTATTCCCCTCCTCTCCTCCCCTGGCAGCTACATAAAAAGTGAGGGAGGTGAGGGGAGGGGTGGAGGAGCTGGGCCAGTACAGACAGTAATAGGCACTCTCAAAAGAGGAAAGTGCTGTGACACGTGCTAGGAAATTTATTGTCCTGAAGAAGTCACATTTTTTAGAAAGTTCAAAGGTACATTGCCAGTGAATCAAACTCATTTATGGAAAGGAAAAACACTGCAAGTAAGAATTTTAATTATTTTAATTTTCCTGTGCTTTTTTACTGCAGTTATTTGAGCTGGAGATAGGGTCTTCTTTAAAAAAAAAAAAAAGAATCTCAGTTCTTATTTTACCAGCAGGATCACAAAAAACAAGCTACATTTTCCCACCCCAAATGAAGATGAGGATATTTTATATTTTTTTCCTGATGGCTAGCAGAAACTCGCCAGTCTTTGTGTTTTATTCATCATGCACTCCTCTCTGTCTCTGAGCTGCCTGTTTTTGCTGCAGGTCCTATAAATTTGGGTTGCGTCTGTGCGGCTTTAAATAGAAAAACCTTTGCTACCAAAATACTGCCTTTTCTCGCTGTCTTTGAAGATTTATTTTCTTCCCGTCGCAGTGTGGACAACTGTGCATTGAAAATCTTACACGTGATTAGTTGTGCTGTGGATTATAAATATAAGTGCCACAGCCATTCTCTAAATTCAATGGGCCTTCAAATTTTCTATAATTTCTTTTGTTCCAGAATGGGAAGATTCCATTATTTCATTGTGTTTCTTTTTTGTAAAAGGATTGTACCCTGCGCGGTGCGATATATGTAGCCCTGTCATCTCGCAAAGTGATATCATGTTTTATTTATATGCCTGGCCTAGCGGATGTATAACTCAACACTCTGATAAAGTACAATAAACAAAATACTAAATTCATTTTTTTTTTTGATACTTTACTTTAACTGTTTTGGTAATGTAAAGAGTAAAAACACAGCATCCAAAGAATGTCTTTGCAATCGAGTTGATTTCAGCATCAAAGCACTATAGTACCAAAGGTCAGGGCCGTAGATAAAGGGGTAGCACCAGTCCTCCTGTAGGGGGCCCAGGCCAGCAGGGGGGCCCAGGCAGCTGGGAGAATCAGATGTAGGCAGGGAGGGTGGTCAGAACAGCGGAGGGGCGATTACTGGAACTGATCCCCTCTATGGCTGTTTCTGTAGCAGCTGAAAGCTGACTTCTCCTCTTCCTCCCGTCGGCTTTCAGCTGCTGCAGAGGAAGCCATACAGGGGATCGGTTCCAGTGATCACCCTCCTTATGCACCATATGTTTCCCCCTGCTGCCCAGGCCCCCCACCCCAACAGTGCTGCCGGCTACCTTCCTTTCCTTTCCACTGGCAGCTGTAGGCACTAGGACAATAGGATCCTTCTGGATGGAGAGTGGGGAAGGTTCATGTAAATATGTTACATTTACCAGCCCCTTCCTTTCCTGAATGAACACAATGAGCGATCAGTACTGCTCACTCGCTGTGTTCATTCATAATTGAAGTATAGTAAACTGTGTTTTGTTTTTGTTTTTTTGGGGGGGTGGGGGGTCCCTGCCAGGTTGGCTGTATGGGGCCCCATGGTTTCTAACAGGAGCCCTGCCAAAGGTCCAAATATCCATGTATGTCATATCACATCAAGTCACTAGTTCAATAGGATCCTTCTGGATGGAGAGTGGGGGAAGGTTCCAGTAAATATGTCACATTTGCCAGCCCCTTCCTTTCTTGAATGAACATAATGAGTGAACAGTACTGATCACTAACTGCGTTAATTCAAAACTGAAGTATAGTAAACGGTGTTTTTGTTTTTTTTTGGGGGGGGTCCCTGTCAGGTTGGCTATATGGGGCCCCATGGTTTCTAACAGCAGCCCTGCCAAAGGTACAAATATCCATGTATGTCATATCACATCAAGCCACTAGTTCAATAGGATCCTTCTGGATGGAGAGTGGGGGAAAGTTCCAGTAAATGTGTCACATTTGCCAGCCCTTCCTTTCCTGAATGAACACAATGAATGATCAATACTGATCACTTGCTGCGTTCATTCATAGCTGAAGTATAGTAAACTGTGTTTTGTTTTGTTTTCTTTCTTTTTTTGGGGGGGGAGGGGGGTCCTTGTCAGGTTGGCTGTATGGGGCCCCATGGTTTCTAACAGCAGCCCTGCCAAAGGTACAAATATCCAAGTATGTCATGTCACATCAAGTCTAATGATAATCACTACAGGGTTAAATCCAATTTACAGTATATCCAACAGAATACATACATGTACATAGGTGAAGTGAGCTCTGCTTAGTCATAAGACAGCTGGTGTTGGTCCCTGAGAAAGGGGTTCTTTCACCCCCCAAAATGTTGGGATCCTCCCTCTCTCGCTTTTCGCTGGGATCTGGCTCTGTGTGCTCTCTCTCTCTCTCTCTTTCTCTCTCTCTCTCTCTCTAATTACTCCATTATGGGCACTAACTTGTATGTATTTACAACACCAGCTGCTATATAGTTACATAGTCAGACTGAAAAAAGACAAGTCCAGCTAGTTCAACTGATGAAAAAATATATGAATAGTAGCGGTGCACCAAAATGAAAATTCTGGTGCCGAAACCGAAATGTGCAGTTTTTAAAAATTAATATATATTTTTGGAAAAAAATACACTGATTAAAAAAAAAACAAACAAAAAAAATATATACCACAATTTTTTTGTAAAATATGAAAGAGGATGTTACGGTAAGTAAATAGATACCCAACATGTCACGATTTAAAATTGCGCATGCTCATAGAATGGCGTGAAACTGTGATACTTAAAAATCTCCATGGGTGATGCTTTAAACATTTCTACAGGTTAGCAGTGTAAAGTTACAAAGGAGATCTAGTGCAAGAATTATTGCTCTTGCTCTGACGTTCGTGGCGATACCTCACGTGTATGGTTTGAACACCATTTACATATGTGGGCATGTCCTACGTATGCGTTCACCACTACGTGCGAGCACGGGGGGACGGGTGCACTTTAAACTTTTGAAAAAAAAATGTATTTAATGTTTTTTTTTTCTTTCCACTATCCCTTTAAAAAAAATGTAATCACTTTTATTCTTATCACAAGAAATGCATGCATCCCTTGTGATAGAAATAATTAGTGACAGGTTCTCCTTATGGAGAGATATGGGGTCAATAAGGCCCCACATCTCTCCTCTGCAATGTAAAGACATTGGATAAAAAAAAAGCATTAATCTTTAATTAAAAAAAAAAAAATGTCCGGAACGGGAGGTGACATCGCTCCGGTCCTCCAAGGACATAGAGATGAGTGGCGGCCATCTTTCCTTCATGCATCTCTATGCGCAGCGCCGGGATAGATGGTTTCTCAGGTAAGGCTGAGAACTACCGAGTGGCAGCAGGGTGGGAGGCGGCGGCGTTTTTTCGGCACCTGTATCGGTGCTATTTTCCAACGGCTGAAAGGGGTGTTTTCGGCCACCAAAATGTTGATGCATCCCTAATGAATAGAATAAATAAATAGAAAAAAAACCTCCATATACAGAACCCTATACCTACAGAGGAAGGCACAAAAATATAAAGCATGGTCCAATTTGCTCTAGCAAGGGAAAAAATTAATTCTGCCCTGACCTCCCCCCCCCCCCCCAGGAGACAATTGAATATTCTCTGGATCAGTGTTTCTCAACCTTTTTTCAGTCAGGGCACCCTTTAAAATTATGGACAGTCCCAAGGCACTCGTTCATGCTCAATCCCAAGCCACACTGTGTGCGTCTATTGACACACACAGTGTAGCTCAGCTCCGCCCCCTCACTGGATTTGATTGATAGTGGCTGGAGCAAAAGGCTCCCACTGCTCTTACTGAGTCTAGTGAGAAGGAAGCAAGAAAGCAGTATACAGTGCCTTGAAAAAGTATTCATACCCCTTGAAATATTCCACATTTTGTCATGTTACAACCAAAAACGTAAATGTATTTATTGGGATTGGATGTCATAGACCAACACAAAGTGGCACATGAGTCCTCATGCACACTGGATATTTTTACAGTGGCTGTTTTTGCCTTTTGACTTTTTTTTCTACAGCTAGTAAACCCCCCAGCATGTTATCTTATGCACACATAGACTGGAATCAACATATTTTGGCAGGGACATTTTTTGGCTGGAAAAAACCCAGAACTAGTGGATTTCTAGAGGAGTTTTTTAGCTGTAAAAACACTCTAATGCTGAAAAACGCAGCCAAACGTGGTAATTCGCTGCAAACCAGTGTTTTGGCCTTTATTAAATTAAAAAAAAAATGTTTTTGTTAAAAAAAAAAACCCTAAAAACCGCAAACGCGAAAAACACTGGAAAATGCGGCTAAACGCTAATACAAAAATGCTAAAAATGCTGAAAAACTCAAGTTTTTAACGTGACTTTACACAGCTAACGTTACCTGCATTATTGCAATGCCTCGTGTGCATGAATCCTAATTGTGAAGTGGAAGGAAAATTATAAATGGTTTTCAACATTTTTTAAATATCTGAAAAGTGTGGCACGCATTTGTATTCAGCCCCCCTGAGTCAATAGTTTGTAGAACCACCTTTTGCTGCAAATACTGAGCTGGCCAGAACGATTTCTTGAGGGAGTCTATTCCACATTTTCACAGCTCTTACTGTGAAGAAGTCTTTCTGTCTGTGGAAGTTAGATCTCTTTTCCTGCAGAAGTAAAGAGTGCCTCCTGTGATTGACTATATGACTGAGCGGTGCTCTCTTGACCTATGTACAGTATTCTTTTAGACATAGACTGATGGTAGCAATGTAGCAAATACTTTTATATTTTGTTTGATGTGATATTATTATTATACAGGATTTATATCCAACAGTTTGTGTGGTGCTTTACAAATAAAAGGAGGCAATACAGTTACAATACATATCAAGACCCCGGGGATCAGAGGATCTAGCTCATAAGAACTTACAATCTAAAAAGCATGGGCGGTGAGCAGGGCGGACTGACAACTCATGGGTCCCCCGGGCAAAAGGAAATCATGGGGCCCCTGTGTCCTCACCCACACTCAAACCACACCCAAAAAAGCCTATGAAAGGTACCAGGGGCATCTCATGGCGCCTCCTACTGACCTCGGGCCCTCGGGCAGTGCCCAAAAGGTCAGTCCACCCCTGGCGGTGAGAGGGTGAGTTGATAGAGAAAGATTGGCTTCCCTGAACTGATGCGTTTTCCCTGAAGACTTATGCAGGCCATATATGGATTGAATTCCGAACAAATTTTCTTTAGAAAATCAGAAATTTGGTGCATTTTGTAATCCGATGGTGCCACCATTGATTTAAAAAATCAACCAACCAAGGATTCAATTTCACATGTTGCTACAGAAAAGAATTTTCGTGGCCAAGAATTTTCTTTTCTTTCAGGTCACAGCTCATGCTCATTTCTTTTTTCGTTTACAGTTCTCGCACCATTCTCCCATCATTGATTAAAAATTTGTTAGTCTTTCAAAGTATTTCCAAGATGCCCGATCGCTCAAATTCGTTGGTCACACAAAAATCGCCTGTTTCCGTGACCCACTAATGATGCAAAATTCAAACTAAAATTTTTAGAAATTATCTTGTAAAGAAAACTCTTTCGGAATTCCCCACATGGAAGAAAATATATGTGAAATATATTTAAAAAATATTCTTCCCAAATATATTGACATATATTTGAAATACTACAATTTTGTCTGTATTCAATATATTTCAAGATATATATATATATATTGTATGTTGAAATGCATTTTTTATATAGTATAAAATATATGAAAAATATTTTTAAAAATGCATTCTCAGATATACTGTATGTCTTTGAAAATACATGTACCGTATTTTTCGCTCCATAAGACGCACTTTTTTCCCCCCAAAAAAGGGGGGAAAATGTCAGTGCGTCTTATGGAGCGAATATGGAGCGGCCGGTCCGGTATTTCCACCACGGCCGTGTCAGAATACCGGGCCGGCCGCTCAGCTCTGCAGCGGTACCTTATGGAGATGACTGCTGACCTTTGGGGAGGTGGGGAGCGGGTACCTGAATTTGACAGGTACCCGCTCTTACTTCTTTGTTCTTTGATCTTACCTGTTCCTCTATCCAGCGGCGCGCTGTCTTCCGGCTTCTGTAGTGTGGGCACTGGGCATGACAGCCGGGTGCCAAGTGCGCATGCGCAAGAAGCGGTGCTTTTTGTGAATGGTAAGGCGGTACCTGGGACACATGACAGATCCCAGAAGCCGCCGGACCAATCACAAAGCGCAAGTGCTTCTCGCGCATGCGCACTGGGCACCCGGCTGTCATGCCGAGCGCCATTACAGAAGCCGGGAAGACAGCGCGCGGCTGGATCGAGGAACAGGTAAGATCAAACAAAAACTCTGCGGAAGTAAGAGCGGGTACCTGTCAAATTCAGGTACCCGCTCCCCACCTCCCCAAAGGTCAGCAGTCACCTGTACTGTCCGCAGTCTCTGGTCATCCCTGTGCTGTCCGCAGTCTCTGGTCATCCCTGTGCTGTCCGCAGTCTCTGGTCATCCCTGTGCTGTCCGCAGTCTCTGGTCATCCCTGTGCTGTCCGCAGTCTCTGGTCATCCCTGTGCTGTCCGCAGTCTCTGGTCATCCCTGTGCTGTCCGCAGTCTCTGGTCATCCCTGTGCTGTCCGCAGTCTCTGGTCATCCCTGTGCTGTCCGCAGTCTCTGGTCATCTCCTGTACTGTGTCTGCAGTCCATTAGTTCAGAATTTTTTTTTCCTGTTTTCTGCCTCTAAAACCTAGGGTGCGTCTTATGGTCAGGTGCGTCTTATGGAGCGAAAAATACGGTAATCTACATTTTTGTAATGCATTTCCAGATATATTCAAAAATTTATGTTAAAATTACTTTTTTATATGTTAAAAAATATCTGACGAATATATATTTAAAAAATATATATTTTTACAAATATTTTTCATATATTTTGTAATATATAAAAAACGCATTTAAACATTCAGTATATATATATTATTTTTTTAAATATATTGAATACGGCCAAAATTGTAGTATTTCAAATATACAGTTGTGACCAAAATTATTCAACCCCCACTGAAATTGAGTGTTTTGGCCAGTTTGACATTGCTTTTGATCATTCAGTCATCTTGCTTACATTTACATTAAAGAGGCACTTGTAGGTCAGACAAATATAACATAACAGTTATAATGAAATAACCACAAATGTCTTTTCTGTGCTCACAGCATTATCAGTTTTATTCAACCCCCAAGTGACATTCAATCTTAGTACTTAGTACAGCATCCTTTTACAGTTATAACAGCTTTTAAACGTGAAGCATAGCTTGACACAAGTGTCTTGCAGCGATCTACGGGTATCTTCGCCCATTCTTCATGGGCAAAGGCCTCCAGTTCAGTCACATTCTTAGGCTTGCGCACTGCAACTGCTTTCTTTAAGTCCCACCAGAGGTTCTCAATCGGATTTAAGTCTGGTGACTGCGATGGCCACTCCAAAATGTTCCAGCCTTTCCTCTGCAACCATGCTCTAGTGGACTTGGAGGTATGCTTGGGATCATTGTCCTGTTGAAAGGTCCAACGTCTCCCAAGCCTCAGGTGTGTGACGGACTGCATCACGTTTCCATCCAATATCTCCTGGTACTGAAGAGAATTCATGGTACCTTGCACACGCTGAAGCTTCCCTGTACCTGCAGAAGCAAAACAGCCCCAAAGCATGATTGACCCTCCACCATGCTTCACAGTAGGCAAGGTGTTCTTTTCATCATAGGCCTTGTTCTTCCTCCTCCAAACATAGCGTTGATCCATGGGCCCAAACAGTTCTAATTTTGTTTCATCAGTCCACAGAACACTATCCCACAACTTTTGTGGTTTGTCCACATGGCTTTTGGCATACTGCAGTCGACTCTTCTTATTCTTTGGAGACAGCAAGGGGGTACGCCTGGGAGTTCTGGCACGGAGGCCTTCATTACGCAGTGTGCGTCTTATTGTCTGGGCTGAAACTTCTGTACCCACATCTGACAAATCTTTTCTCAGTTCCTCAGCAGTCACACGGGGACTTCTCTCCACTCTACGCTTCAGGTAGCGCACAGCAGTCGAAGTCAGCATCTTCTTTCTGCCACGACCAGGTAGCGTTTCAACAGTGCCCTTTGCCTTGAATTTGCGAATGATGCTTCCTAAGGTGTCTCTTGGTATGTTTAACATCTTTGCAATCTTCTTATAGCCATTGCCCTTCCTGTGAAGAGAAATCACCTCTTCTCTTGTCTTCCTGGACCATTCTCTTGCCTTCACCATGTTTGTAACCACACCAGTAAATGTCTAGAAGGAGCTGAGTATCACAGTCATTTTAAAGCTGCCTAATTGGTGCTTATTATGCTTGATTGCTGCTCGGTGACATCCACAGGTGTTTTCAATACCTGATGGAAAGCACCTGTATGAACCTCTGTTCTTCAGAGTGGTAGTCTTTAAGGGGTTGAATAATTGTGGCAATGAAGAAACCACATAAGAACCATTTACTACTGTATTACATAAACAATTGATGTCATTTTAGTTGCATTTGGGTAGTTACAACGTCCTTGTAGGATTTGATTCTGAATACAATTCCAAATGTACACTATAGTCCCTAAACCCCTTTACAGCATTGGGGGTTGAATAATTTTGGTCACAACTGTATGTCAATATATTTGGGAAGTATATTTTAAAAATATATTTACAATATATTTTTCTTCCATATGGGTCAACCTATGTAACCTATGTATGGCCGGCTTTACTTGAAGAATTGAACTGAGCACTCCTAACCAAGCAAAAATCACGATTAAAGTCACATAATAATGACATTATCCACAATGTACTGCGGATGGGCATCACACATAGGCAAAGCAACATACCCGTACATCACTGCCTGCTTCCGGGTTTAGGGCACGTGCATTTGCACCTCCCCTTCCCGCCAGCACCCACTGTGATTGTACACAGCAGGAGCCTGTCAGCAAGCCCCGGCTAATGATTCACGGTCGGGACCGCAGGGCGCGCGCTCTCAGAATATGTTTGTTTACAGATAGTACGCAAATATGCAGCCGCTCGGCGTCAAGGCCCAGCCGCTGAGAGGCCGCATATTTGCGTACGGTCGGCGTGAAAAGGTTAAGTATGTAAATGGCAGGAATATGATGTTTGAGGGTGCGGCTTAATGATTTTTAGAGCTCTGATTGGTGAATGGTTATTTAACCACTTACCTACCGGCTCTTATACCGCGTTCATGCCCAGGCAAATTTTCAGCTTTCAGCGCTGTCGCACTTTGAATGACAATTGCGCGGTCATGCAATGCTGCATACAAATGAAATATTTATCATTATTTTCACACAAATAGAGCTTTCTTTTTGGTGGTATGTACTCGCCGCTGGGCGTTTTATTTTGTGTGCTATAAAAATCAAAAATTTTGAAAAAAAAAGTTTTTCTTTGTTTCTGTTATAAAATTTTGTAACAGGTAATTTTTCTCCTTCACTGATGTGCGTTGATGAGGCTGCACTGATAGGCAGCACTAATGGGTACTGATAGGCGGCACTGATGGGCACTGATAGGTGGCACTGATATGCAACACAGATGAGGTGGCACGGATAGGTAGCACTGATGGGCACGGATAAGCAGCACTGATGGGCACTGATAGGCAGCACTGATGAGGTGGCACTGATGATGCTGCACTGATATGCAACAATGATGGGCACTGCTAGGCGGCACTGATGGGCAGCATTGATGAGCACGAATGGGTGGCACTGACTGGCGGCATTGCTGGGCACTGACTGGTGGCAATGCTGGGCAGCACTGATGGGTGGCACTGATGGGTACTGGTCGGTGGCACTGATGGGCACTGGTGGGTGGCACTGCCGGGCACTGATGGGCACCGGTGGGTGGCACTGCTGGGCACAGGTAGGTGGCACTGGTGGGTGGCACTGCTGGGCACTGATAATCAGGACACTGATCATCAGGGCACTGATGATCTGTGCCGATCTGTCCTCTGACAATTGCCGGTTATCAGCACTACTTTCCTCATGCTGTGACAGCGTGAGGAAAGTGCAGCCTATAACTGGCAACTGCATTTACCGGAGATCTGTTGTGTCATTGGACATGGCTGATCATGTGGTAAAAGATTGCTGTGATTGGCCTTTTACCACATCACGTGATCAGCTGTGTCCACAGGAGAAAGCGATCACGGAGATAGCGGAGATAGGGAGGACGCGTTCTGGGAGGACATCATATGACGCCCTCCCAGAACTGGCCGGTCACGGTGAAGCCGTCATTCGGCTATCTGTGGTCGACAAGTGGTTAAATAGTTTTTCTGTTCTGCCACTATTTGTCACATGCCTGATGAAGGGGTTCTGCGAGACTCCGAAACGTTGCTTTCCTTGTAACTATGTGATTATACAATAAAAAGCTTCGGACCCATATTGGAGAACCCCGGTGTGCTGGTGATATTTCTAGTTCTATTTTTAGAATGACAAAGTCTCCGGCTTCCAGCAAACAGAAATATCAGTATTGGATGGACTGATCCTTTAAGAGAAATCATCTCTTTTCACAAACGACGTACCATGCCAAGTGCCATTACGACAATAGTTTTATTCCCTTCTGAGGTCTCGCTGCAATCTCTCCGTTTTCATGCCGGGTTTTCTGCCTGTATGTTTTGTTCTGCGGTGAAATAATTGGCAGACGCTTATTGTTCATCCACTTCCGAGACACCTTTGTGTTCCGGCACTTTCTAAGAATCGGAGTACTACAGCACCAGTGCAGCGTTCGGTGAAGGCTTTAACACTTCTGACTGAGAGACTTTCAAAGAGGATGAATGCTTTGTGTGCGCCGGCAAAGATGCTGAGACATTCCTTTTGATATTCACGTTCCGGCTGGCTCGCCAACCACCGGGCTCTTCCGAAAACCTTTTTTCTCTGCGTCCCTTGTAGTAGACTCATCTCCCCAGAGGTATATTGAAGGAGGAAGCGCGATCCTTGTGTTTTACATCGACGCGCTAGGCGGGGATTCTAGAGAGTTACATGGCATGGATCGCCTTATGTTCTTCTAAACCACTGGTTCTCAAGCTTCCTAATGCCGCGACCCTTTAATACTGTTCCTCATGCTGTGTTGACCCCCAACCATAAAATTATTTACCCAGTAATTATAATTCATGAAGTGTCGTTTTACCTTCAATACTGCTGCTTTCAGCACAGTAGCTGCTTTCAGCACAGTATCTGCTCTTTACACATCAGAAATATGTGTTTTCTGATGGTCTTAGGCGACCCCTGTGAAAGGGTCGTTCGACCCCCAAAGGGGTTGCAACCCACAGGTTGAGAACCACTGTTCTAAACAGACATTCAAGTCAAACAAGTGTTGGAGACAGGTTACAATAGCAACTTGCTTCGTTATTTAGGTACCGAGGACTTAGTAGTGAAATAAACAGGATTGTTGGCCATTCCTGTCCAGTCCCAATTTCAATATGACCTTCCACCTGATGAATAGGTCACTATATTCTATTGCCTATGTGACAAAAGGAGGAAGACGTCACCTCTTTAACCCCTTGGCGCTGGCACCTCCCGGTCCTTTATGGGCTTCAGAAGCCGGGAGGCGGGGTGGGGTTTTAGGGTCATGTGACCACCGTGATTTTGGCGGTCACATGTTCGGGAAAGTTCCCGATCGAAAGAGGAGATCGGGACCTTTCCGTGAGTACCGGTATATGTGTGCTGGGAGCAGGGCAGGGCGCGCTCTCAGCACATATGTTTTTTTTAATTGCACACAAATGTGCAGCCGCTCGCCGTCCTGGCGCAGATGCCGGGAGGCCGCACAAAGAGGTTAACCACTTGCCCTCCAGAGGATTTACCCGCCTTCCTGACCAGGCCATATTTTGCATTACGGTGCTGCGTTACTTTAACTGACATTTGTGCAGTCGTGCAACGCTGCACCCAAATCAAATATACGTCCTTTTTTTCCCACAAATAAAGCTTTCATTTGGTGATATTTGATCTCCTGTGCATTTTTTTTTTGCGCTATAAACAAAAAAAGACCGTCAATTTTGTGAAAAAAACAATATTTTTGACTTTTTGCTATTAAACATGTCCAGTGAAAAAATGTAAAAAATCAAATTTCGTCATAAATTTAGGACAAAATGTATTCTGCTACATGTCTTTGCTATAAAAGAAATCCCAATACGTGTAAATTAATTGGTTTACATGAAAGTTATAGCATCTACAAATGGCGGTATATATACTGGGATTTTTTTTAAAAAAAATCTTTACTAGTAATGGCAGCGATCAGTGACTTATAGCAGGACTGCGGGATTACGGTGGACACTGAGGGGGGAACTGACTTGGTGTCACTGACATCCCCAGTGACACCAATACAATGATCAGTGCTAATAAAAAGCACTGACACTGTACTAATGGCACTGGACAGGAAGGAGGTTGTTAACATGTGAAGCGATCAAAGGGTTAAATGTGTGCTGTTTATAACTGTGTGCAGTGTTTGTGCTTTACTGTAAGCATACTGCTTTGTATGGCTAAGCAGTGTGCAGGAGATGACAGGGGAGAAAACTGTTTTGTGTACAAACAGTTCTCCTCCCCCTATGAGATGCTTGTCAATCCACCGGGCGCCGGCGAGTAATCACCTACCTGGAAATGCAAAATCGTGTATATATACGTGATTTTGCTCACAGCTGCCACCCTGTAGCAGTATTTCTGCTATGAGGCGGCGCTGAAGCAGATAAAGTGTCATAAAACCCACATCCTTAAAAATCCATAAATTCTTTATTCAACAAGGTGTGGGAAACATTCCTCAGATTTTGGTCCATATTGACATGAGTTACTATTGCTTTTCTATCATCTGGAACCAGTCTGCCCATTCTCCTCTGACCTCTGACATCAGCAAGGCATTTTTGTCCACACAACTGCCGCTCACTGGATATTTTCTCTTTTATCTCTGTTATCCCTAGAGATGAAAATCCAAGTAGATCAGCAGTTTTTGAAATTCTCAGACACCAGCAACAATGCCACGTTCAAAGTCACTTAAATCCTGTTTGTTCCCCATTCTGATGCTTGGTTTGAACTTCAGCAAGTCTTCTTCACCTTGCTGCCATGTGATTGGCTGATTAGCAATTTGTGTTACCAAGTAGGTGTACCTAATAAAGTGGCCGGTGGGTGTATATCGCACCAGTTTGTGCAGCGCTTTACAATATATAGGAAGGCAATACAGCAACAATTGATTAAATGTTAGCAGCTGACAAGAGCAAACCTGCTATAAAGGTTTGCTCTTGTCAACTGCTAACATTTATTCATATGTTTTTTTGGTTTAAGAATCCTCACCTTATACTTTGGTGAGTCGGGGAATATTTATGAACAGGTGATTACACCCAGTCTTTAATGGCATCTTTTTCTTTATATAATATAGCAACAATACATAGTTACATAGTTAGTTTGGCTGACAAAAGACAAAAGTCCATCCAGTTCAACCATTAAAAAAAAATTAGTTATAATCCTATACCCACAGTTGATCCAGATGAAGGCAAAAAACCCAGCAAAGCATGATCCAATTTGCTCCTGCTGGGAATAAAATCCCTCCTTATCCCCCGAGAGGCAATTGGATATTCCCTGGATCAACTTTACCTATAAATGTTAGTATCCAGTTATATTCTGTGTATCTAAGAAGCAATCCAGGACTTTTTTAAAGCAATCCAGTGAGCTGGCTAGAACCAACTCTTGAGGGAGTCTATTCCACATTTTCACAGCTCTCACTGTGAAGAAACCTTTCTTTTCCTCTAGATGTAAAGAGTGCCCCCTTGTCCTCTGTGATAACCTCAGGGTGAATAACTCTACGCCGAGTTCACTATATGAACCACTGATGTATTTATACATGGAGATCATATCCCCCCTTATGTATTATACATGGTGATCATATCCCCCCTTATGTATTATACATGGAGATCATATCCCCCCTTATGTATTATACATAGGGATCATATCCCCCCTTATGTATTATACATGGTGATCATATCCCCCCTTATGTATTATACATGGAGATCATATCCCCCCTTATGTATTATACATGGAGATCATATCCCCCCTTATGTATTATACATGGAGATCATATCCCCCCTTATGTATTATACATAGGGATCATATCCCCCCTTATGTATTATACATGGTGATCATATCCCCCTTATGTATTATACATGGAGATCGTATCCCCCCTTATGTATTATACATGGTGATCATATCCCCCCTTATGTATTATACATGGAGATCATATCCCCCCTTATGTATTATACATGGTGATCATATCCCCCCTTATGTATTATACATGGGATCATATCCCCCCTTATGTATTATACATGGAGATCATATCCCCCTTATGTATTATACATGGAGATCATATCCCCCCTTATGTATTATACATGGAGATCATATCCCCCCTGAATCTCCTCTTCTCAAGAGAGAATAAATTCAGTTCCTCTAATCTTTCCTCATAGCTGATCTCCTCCATGCCTCTTATCAGTTTGGTTGCCCTTCTCTGTACTTTCTCCAGTTCCCCAATGTTCTTTTTGTGAATTGGTGCTCAAAACTGAACTGCATATTCCAGATGAGGTGTTACTAATGATTTGTACCGGGGTAATATGATATCTCTCTCTGGAGTCTATACCTCTTCTAATACAAGAGAGGATTTGCTTACTTTAGAAACTTTAGAAACTTTAGAAGCTTGGCATTGCATGCCGTTACAACTCAGTACAAGACAGCTAGGAGAGCCCTGCTTCTGGGAGCTTACAGTCTAATAGGAAGGGGCTAGTGGAACAAAAGGTAATAACTGTGCGGGATGAACTGATGGGAAAAAAAAAAGATTTCGTTGTTAGCTGAAGGCAGGAAAGGTTTCCCTAAAAGGATGACTTTTCGGGGATTGCCTAAAAAGTGGACAGAATAGGAGATAGCAGGACAGATTGGGGTAGGGAGTTTCAGAGGATGGGAGAGGCTCTGGAGAAGTCCTGTAGATGAGCATGGAAGGAGGAGACAAAGAAGCAGGGGGTCTTGGGAGGAACAGAGAGGATGGTTTCGGTGATAGTTGGAGACAAAGATTGGTGATTTAGCTTGGGGCAGAATTGTAAATGGCTTTGTGTGTTGTTAATATTTTGAATTATATTCAGTGGGCAATGGAATTCCAGTGGAGGGATTGGGCCAATGGGATGCCAGTGGAGGGATTGGGCCAATGGGATGCCAGTGGAGGGATTGGGCCAATGGGATGCCAGTGGAGGGATTGGCAGAGGGGTGGCAACACTGAGCAGTTGGTAAGGTAGATGAGTCTGGTAGCAGCATTCGTGATAGACTGAAGAGGGGATATCCTGCAAAGAGGTAGGCCTGTGAGGAGGGAGATGAAGAATAAATAAATAAAGAATAAGTGCACTTTTTGCAAACTATAGTTCATTTAAGCAAATCAAGCAAGTATAACTATTCACCTTTTTTCTGCTGTTCCCTGGGAGTACTACTGGAATTCTCCTTCTCCCACCTATTCAGTTTTCTGTCTGATGTCTGCGGGTCTTTCATAGAAGTGGGTGCATCAAAAAGCAGCCCTTGCAGCACTGTAAATGACTTCAGTGGAAACAGAAACAACACCTCCTGCGCTCTAGGACTCAGAATATGGGTGGAAGAATGGAAGGGAACCTTGAAGAAGTTCGAGAAATTGCAACCACCAATGCATGGAAGGTTGTGCAGCTCTAGAACAAGGCTGGGGATGCCCGACCGATACTGTAAAGCTAAACAAAAAGAGAGCACACCAACCTTGCGCATTACTTCAGTAAAACTGTGATTTTATTAAATAAAGAATAATACAAACAAGCAAAGAAGTATAACAAGCATTAAAGGTCCTCAAAGGAACTTGGAAGAGTAGAACCAGCTCTGATGAAGAAGGGACCCCCCCCTTCGAAACACCTCAGCCTCACTTTGAGGATCTACCCTCGTGATGTGAGTTGCACTGGTTCTAGAATGCAAGTGTACAATCCAAACGCACGCGTTCCTGCATTAAAAATGGCTGTGTGTATAAGTGGGTGCTGCAGCGACCGTCGGCTGGAACCGAACAGAATCAGCAAAGGAAAATGTCACCAGCACACCGAGGATCACCAATATGGGTCCAAAGGTTTTAATGAACGATCACATAGTTACAACAAGGCAACGTTTCGGAGTCTCGCAGGACCCCTTCATCAGGTGTGTGACATATGCCTGATGAAGGGGTCCTGCGAGACTCCGAAACGTTGCCTTGCTGTTACTATGTGATCGTTCATGAAAACTTTTGGACCTATATTGCTGATCCTCGGTGTGCTGGTGACATTTTCCTTTCCTCGCACTGGTTCTACTCTCCCAAGTTCCTTTGAAGACCTTTAATGCTTGTTATACTTCTTTGTGAGTATTATTCTTTATTCAATAGAATCACAGTTTTACTGAGGTAATGCGCAAGGTTGGTGCGCTGCCTTTTTGGTTCACTTTACAGCACTGTAAATGAGCAAGGAATTCTGAGGATGCTCTCTTTGATACAACAATGGATCTGCTAAAATCTTTGCCTCCCGCCCGGGCTTCTTTGTATTTCATTGTACAGCTGCCGGCCACTCAAGGAAGAAAAGCTTAACTAGAGAAATAATTATTTCTTGCCTGCAAGCTGCTGACAATGACCTTCCGGTTATGAGGTTGGCCTACAGGTTCATTTTCACTTTTTATCGTAAAATGCGACTTCTGTTTTACGGCTTATGATTCAGTGCGTTTGCTAGATCCAATTTACAGAGTAGGGACCCTTCACCCTAGGTGTTACCCAAGGCACATGGTACTTTTACCTTGCCACTATTTATTGCGTTTTGTGGGAGTTCAAGTCTAGTCTTAGCATTCTGCTCACCCTCCATGCAGTTCTTCAAAAAGTGGAAACTTTCTGTTGCTACGGGCTGTATCTCCAGTGAGTATTTATAAGAAAAGCAGAGAGATGCCTGTAGGAAGTAGGTTTTTTTTTTCCTTTTGTTCTGTAAAAATGTCATATTTGCATATTGTACATGAATATTTATGTGATTTTCTTTAATAAGTTATCATTAAACAGCCACATTTTAAAGGGATTGGAATAATTTAACATGGATGTCTTTGGGACAGAGCTAAGCAGCATGGAATATGCAGAACAATTAAAGAGACCCTGTCAGGTCTTCCAGTAATGGCAACCAACATTGGCTCTATGGAGCTGACACCACAAGGTGCACGTTCTTACATTTATTATTCCTTAAAACCACTCTGCTCATTTAGGGCAAAGTGAAAGGCTCTTTTATTAGCGCACTTCCCCACCCACTGTACTCCATACTCTTTATTCGCTATTAAATTCCACATGAGCGGTGGTCAAGGGCTCAACAAAGAGGCAGCTACAGGCTAAAAAAAGGTGTACAGTGCCTTGAAAATGTACTTATACCCCTTGAAATTTTCCACATTTTGTCATGTTGGAACTAAAAACGTAAATTTATTTTATTGGGATTTGATGTGATAGACCAACACAAAGTGGAACATAATTGTGAAGTGGAAGGAAAATTATTTTCACATTTTTTTACAAATAAATGTGTGAAAAGTGTGGCATGCATTTGTATTCAGCCCCCCGAGTCAATACTCTGTAGAACCACCTTTCTTATGGCTTTCTTTCAACAATGGTTTACTTCTTGCCAATCTTCCATAAAGACCAGATTTGTGGAGTGCACCACTATTAGTTGTCCTGTGGACAGATTCTCCCACCAGAGCTGTGGCTCTCTGCAGCTCCTCCAGAGTTCCCATGGCTCTCTTGGCGGCTTCTCTGATTAATGGTCTCCTTGCCCGGACTGTCAATTTAGGTGGAC